>NW_009187453.1:21083-27704 GCF_000690835.1 Fulmarus glacialis
CAAAAATAATGAATAGTGTTAATTTATAGTACTCACAGAACACACAACGTCAGCTTTCATAAATATCTCAGCTAAGGAGATGGTTTTTCCACTAAAATTTATGTGAGAGACCGAGACATCATCTAACTGAGGCAAGTGAGTTAGTATGGTTACCTTATGTTTCCTCTACGGCCTATGGAGAGAGCGGTGATGACAATTATCAAGAAGGCAATTCAGATCTAAGGTGGGTTAAAATGCCCTTTGAAGGTGGATCTCTCTTGCTGACCAAAGAAGCCCTCCAGGACAACAAGCTGGGCACCCTACGTAGATGAGGCAACTAAAATGGGATGGGTCTGCATTAAACATCTGACAAATACCAGAACAATGGTAGAGCTGGAAAAAGAATACAAATTTCACTATTCCCACTCCAGAGTCCACTTAGCTTTGCAGCCTGCATTTATATAACACAGATTTGTTCTGTATTATGCCTGCTCCTATAGTCCTTTTGTGTGCAAAATATCCCACTGCTTCTCACAGGAGAAACGATGTCTGGCTGGAAAAAGATTACTGCCATAAAAGCCACTACATCTTTAAATCAAAGCTTCATGGTGAAAGTTGGCAAAGCTTAGATGGCAATTTTCTGCTACTTGTTTGTTTAACTCTTGGAAAACTAAAATGGTTCTTTCCACAGTCTGTAAACATAACCTACAACTTTGCACTGCTCCCAGTCAATTCACTGTAAAAACTGAGAGGTCGTTTAACAGAACTTGGAGTGAAAAATGTGGCCTTTTAGCCATATACTTACTTGAGAATACTTATTCAGCAACCGAAAGGACAAAAAGCCTGTAATACCAATGACTTATTAGAAGTAAAAGGGAAACAAAAATCTCCAGTACGTGCTGGAGTTCCTGCCGTAAGCTGTAAGGAACCTACAACTATATTTACTAAGATTTTTGAGCACAAAAAGTTATGATCCTAAATTTAAATTTTATTATCTAAAAAGAAGTTGCTATAAAATAAAGATATTTAGGGCATGAAGAACTCCAATGCATTAATGGAAGCTAGCTTTGTCTGGTCCTTTATGAACTTTGCTTTAAAAGTTCCTAGACCCGTTCCTTTCAACAGACCAGTCACATAAAGTTAGCATTACCACTACAAAATCTAGCATTTCATAAAGCGTATCTGTCAGATTCTTCTAAATGGCATAGAAGTAATCCACATGGGATCAGACTGAGACTTTTTAATTCTTGACACTGATGTGCTTAATAAAGCATGTCCTTGAAGGCATTTCTTTACATAAGAGGTATGATGAAAAAAGTTATTCCATGACAAACAGAATCAGCATGCCTTTAAAAACTGGCTACAAGGTGAAGTGAGTCAAGATAGTATTAATAGCAGCCCACAGGTTTCATCTGGCTAAAGATACAATTCCTCTCACTCTCAGAGACAGAAAGTGGGGTGAGGGCACTATAAATCCCAACATTCAAGTATCTCTTACTGCCTAGACATAGCTAGATGCGTAAAGACGATGACAGGGTTAGTCTAGAAGCACGTGCGCAGCCAGGCATCTAGATATGGGGGTTCCTGACATCTCCGTGTGAATCACAAGCAGGATTCCAAAACTGGAATCTGGTCTTCATCGCAGAGGAGCATGGATCTAATTAGTTCTTTCCGTCACTGTGAAAGACATGAATGAATTACAGTAACATTTTATGCTCTTAACTATTCCATAGATGAATCCAAAATATATGCAATTACAGACCTAAATATAGTCCCTTACAGTTAACAGAAATCAACTCAGCTAAGTAACTCAGGGAGGGAGGGAGAGAAGACATCTGAAAACACACAAAAACCTGACTTCACCTCTTCTGTATGGTAGTACTATTTTACTTTGACACGAAACTCCTCAAGAAGTACCATCAATTTGTTATGAATAGTTGTATTCAAACATATCCTAGTGTGTTTGTGAAAGTAAAGTAAAAATTAAGCGAAAACAAATTTGTTCATCCCATATTGTCTCTGCATGGTACTGTCCAACAAATAATTTTGTAATTAAAATCAAATGTCTCGTTTGATTTAAAATTTTAAGTGTACTTAAGTGAAAGATGAGCAACCAAAAGCCAACGAGAATAGCCATTTGTTTAATCACGCAGCAACAGTGCAATAATCCATACAGTGTCTCGTCCCTTGCCTAAAGGGAGCACATTCAACGCTGCAGGGTACTCAGTTCTCCCTTTCCAGCCTTGCTTTTTTATATTTTTTTGCTGAGACTGACAGCAAGCATGCCAACTCTGTGAATATTCTTGGGAATGTGGAGCCTTATTTCCCTCCAGAATGAAGTGAGAAAATAAAATCCTTTCACTCTTAGCACGTCAGGCAAGGGCAATCACATACTGACACAAACATGATCAGAACCAGGAGCAAGCCTTTTTTTCCACATCCATAAGAAACCAATGCTTCCTCTAAGGTATATGTTTTGTACTATTGAGTAAAGTATTTTTTTCCTGACTAAACAGGCCTAGACTTTTAAAAGCAAGATGGCAGACATCGTATCAAGCAGGAAGGTGAAGTGTAAATTAGGTCCAAAGCTATGTGAAATTTTAGACCAGTACTAGATGTGAGAGCTCTTTCAAAGGCAAATTCTCAAAATGCATTCACTGTTCTTCAGAAAGACCGAGAACCGCTCAATGCCAAAGAAAGCAGTGTTCGGTAACAACTTCCAGTGATAAATACCAGGATATTTTAAAACTTGTTTTTACAGGTTTCTCTGTCTCGAGATTGATTTTAGGAGAATATTTTGATCAAATCCAAAATAGCACCACATACATAAAGAAGTGCTGAAAGGGAGAAGGATAATCCTGTCCTTAATGCTGCTATTGAAATACAAACTTTTGCACAGCCTAGAAGAGAGTATCCCACCGAGATTTCTACAGATGGCATGGGTGGGAAAGACAATAGACATGAACTCCCAAATACGTAAGACCAGAAAGGGAAAATAAATCATCAACAGAAATACGAAACTAGTTAGACACAAAGTGCTGTCAAAAGCATAAAGCAAATAAATGGGAAAAAAAAACCAGGGAAAAATCCCCTCAATCTCCCTAATATTCATAGGAGTATTAGGGATTAGTTATAACAATAGCAGATTTTATTTAAAATGGTAGCGTGTTTCAAGTTGCCAGCATGCTTTTAATTACATTTAGAAAGTTAAAGTCTATTGCATGCACTAGACAAGTTAAGTCATTGAAAATAATAATAAAGTTGCTGATTCACTAACATTTCTAATCCTGTAATTCACATGCTTAAATACATTTTAACAATATCCTTTTAATACTCAAATACATTCACACTGGCAACTTCAGTACACTGACTGATGTGACAGTTTAAAGTATTTCAAGGAGGATATTTGGGTCTTTTGAGTTTATATTTCAAAATTGTCAAAATACATATCCTCATAAGACAGAAGAAGAAATTAAAGCTTTGATGTACATTAAGACCGACCCAGACTGTCTTGAAACAAACAGGAAATCCACAGATTTTTAAGGCCAAAAGGGACCACTAAGATTGCCAATCTAACTTTCTGCACAAACAAGCCCTTAAGATTTCACCCAAAAAATCCTGCAGCAAGTAGCTTGAAACTGAATTACAGCTAAACATCCGGCACAGAAACATCCTTAGTGTAAATCACCTAATTCAGGATTCAGACTTAAAGTATGAAGAGACAGTCTTTTCCTTCTGTAGAGTACGCAAGCCTCACCAGTACATCAGGGTGACACGTTTACCGCACAGCAGGATGAATTATTAAGGGATGGTACTCCTCCATACACATCCCCATCTTTACTACACATAATTGTAAGTGATTATATGAATGACAATACGACCCATTAAAATGTTTCAGTTTTGAAAATTCTTTTCTACACTGTCATCTATTAAAATACAATCACAAAATCCCATTTATTGTTTTTTGTACGAAGATAATTCTAGCAATCTGCATGTTTTTATCATTATTTACATACTAAGTGTTAACTCGTAACTAATACGGAAGGGTTATTCCTACAAGGAAAAGAATCCATAGTCACATTGACTATATCCCCATTTCTGTTGTGTAACATTCACTTTTTGCTCCTTCCCCCATGTTTTGGTATCATCAGATCCAGGCATATATCAGATCCAGGGATATCTGGAGAGATGAGCCGAATAGAAAAGGTTCACGTGCCATTTATTCTACTAGCATATTCTGAAATTTTAAATCAGTGTCACATTTGCAAGGAACCAGAAATAACCTAAGGTCTACAAGTGTTTTCAGAGTAAGAATTTGCCCTCATATATTCCCCAATTCTTGTTTGAACACTGGAAACCACATTTTCCAAAGCTGCTTCTATACTTGCTGTAATCAAACTTTAGGAGAGAAGGGGCAAAACGTAAGGCTGGTCGTCTTTTCTTAAATGCTGCCATACTACAGTCATAAAGATAATACTTTTATATTGTGTTAAAGCATGGAAATCAAAGTTCGTTAAAAACACATTTTAAAAAAACACGTTCAAATCGCCTTCAAAACACAACTTTCATAACTTTTATTTAAAATTAGCCTTGAAACTTTGTTATTTATTTATGCTGCTACTGATGGCTGATGTTTATCCACCAAATATGTAAAGAATAGATAATAGACTAAACCTATGATTTTAAAATTCATTAGTGTTTGTAAGAGAGGCTTCTCACAAAATTAAAAGCCAAGCTTTTCTCTTGGTGTCTGCTCAAGATCTCTGATGGCTGATCTTTACAAAATAACTATTTGAGGCCAAATTTGACATGACAAGTCTTAAAACATGGCATAAAAATACTTTTTAAAATTATTATTGTAAGTGACTTTTCTTTCAGACTTTTCTCCCGTTTTCAGCGCAAAAGAAAAACAATTTCAATCCCCCATTAAAACACTTTTAATTTGAAATTGTAAGTACTAGAAATCAACAATCTAACAAAATGAAGACGCAATATGAGATATGAAGCTTCATAGCCCACCTTTCTTCTTGACTGGCATTCTTCTTCCTACTTCTGAATCTGGTTGCAAGCACTTATTTACAGGTATTAACGATGTACTACTGGAACACTTTGCGAGGTCAGGAACTGGCTATCTATTGCAAAACACTTTTACAGTTCAGTTAGGAAATGCAGCTTCAATCTTCATTTCTATCAATGCTTGCTGTGTTCTTGTATTGGACTTCCGATGCTTCCCACAAATAAGAAAAAAAAGGGAAAAAAAGAAGCTTTTTGATATTTTTTAAGAGATGTTTTCAATTTCTTTAAAATATATTTGAATCTATAAAAATACAAGAGAAAATGTTCCTTGGCAATATAAAACCTTATTATAACTCCTCTTCTGGCAGCAAAGTTTGAAAATTAAAAGATCTTATGTAATACAATTAAGGCACAGTCCATCTCTAGGCAGCTGTCTTAATACTCCACCTGTACATGCTCAAAAACATATTATTTGCAGGACAAAAACACCCAAATAATCCAGATAAGGAGGAAGACAAAAGCAATCCAAAGTGACTCTTTAACTTCTTTCACTTCTTGAATGAATTTTGCTAGCTATGTATTAGGTGACTACACAGCAGACTGAAAAGGTCCCTTTTTCCTCACCAGACAACAGCCTTCAAATATCACCCTCTTACCCAACAGAAGTCACTGGCCAGTCACTTTCATTTTTATTATCTGCAAGCCACCCAGCCTTACGGTCTTTAATGTCCCTCTGATCCTCCCATGTATTAAAAGAGAGGATTGAAAACGAGGAAAGCAATCCCTTGACCTGGAATTATTAAAGTGACAGTGCTGCTCACTGGGCACTTTGGCAAAGCAGATTGCTTTACACAGGAGTCATTTACTTCATGCCATTTCTTCCCTTGCACAGCAGCCACCTCGTGAAGGAGGAATAAGGAGAGTTAGAAGAAGAGCTTCACAAAAGGTTCATTTTCAGAACGAAGTATTAACGAAATAAAAAGCAAGCCATGAGATCAGTCCAGAGTTTCCCACTCAGAAGCGCAGCTGGTTGGCTTCAGTATGAGCCTCTCTCTCTCTCTTTTTCTGGAAAAACAAGAAGAGAGAAACAGAAACGGGATAGATTTTTCTCATCTAGCTCTCTAAGGAAAAGTATGAAAAGGGTGGACCGGCTCCAAATGCTTCCCTTCCCCGCATGAGGAGCTGTGATGCACATGACAGGGCTTTGCTTTGCATCGTCTTCTGTAGGAGATGGAAACTGTCTTTGTGAAAGGGGCGGCTCTGTTTTGCTCTTTAATGTTCACAATTGGCACCTGTTTGTCCCCGCTTCCCTCCAAGCAGCGGCCCTCCCCTCCCCTCTCGCTTCTCCCGGTCCAGAAGGGGACTGTCTGTCGCTTTCTGGAGCGGGACAAGGCAGAGAGGGCTGGCTTGGCCGGTGGAGGATTGGGATGGGGTGCAGGTGAACTGGGGGAGCCGGGCTAGGTTTAGGGAAGAGGACGATTTCCCCGGGGGTGCTGAGGGACAGGCAAGCGGCAGGAGCTGAGGGGATGAGGGAGGGGATGGAGGTGGGGCGAAGCGAGACGCAACCAGGGCGAGGGGGGGACAGGACGGGGAGCACAAAGGAGAGGGAAGGGGGCGGCAAGGCGG
>NW_009187454.1:0-6963 GCF_000690835.1 Fulmarus glacialis
ATTATTATTTATTTATTATTATTTATTTATTAATTATTCTTTTTAAAATTATCAACTAAATACCACAGATTTTCAAGTCTTTTGCCTAAAAAATAGTAGGTCTTCCTGCAAAAAGGCACACGTAGCGCTCTCAATAAGAAGGGCGGACTCATCAAGGTGCGTGCAGGGGGGATGAGGCTGGGGGGGGGTACTTCCAGCATTGCCGACGGGTCCTGGCGCTGAGGACGCATGAACTGCCTGGTCTGGCAGATGCTCTCCCGGCTGCTTTCGCAAGGTGATGGTAACAGCGAAAGGTCGTCCTCTCACCTAGTTAGCTTGTGCTCTGCACGGTTCTGCACATCAAACTTAGGCGCTGAATCCAGATATCTGGTGCCACTAAACCTTTCTTTAGCTTTAAATCTTTTGTACTTTGCAAACTCAACTGTGAATTTTAAATTGCACTTGTAATTTGGCCCTCTTCCCACTGGTGGGCTGTCTGTGCATTTCCATGGCCTTGCGAAATAGTTCCCGTGGGTACATTTTCCGTGGGCATAAGGAGCAAAGGAGTTTCTGGTGGGTCACAGCCCAGGGTCGGCTCCATTTGTGGCAAGTTTTGTTCATTCAGTCTCTGGCTGTGGTGGTCTGACCACAAACTGCTTCAGGTCTCAGCACAGGAAGAGAGAGGGAAGAGGCTTGATTGGCACCTCCTCTTGCCTGGAGGGTCTGTGCTGTCTCAGCTCACCAGCGCTGGCTCAGCTCTCACCTGAAATGGGAAGTTAAGGGGTTACAGTCCCTTAAACGCCAGGAGAGGAATGGCAGGTACAAGGTGACACAACCTTGCTCCATCCTCCCACCGTCAGAGCACAGTTCTTTTGCTGGCGAGTCATCTGCACTGTGGCCTTCTTGGCACGGGGGCCACCTGCCTTGGTGTAAACAAGGCTTTCCTCAGCGTTCACCGGTTTTACTGCTGTCACTTGTGTCCTTGGTCATCGATACAGGCCATTTTTTGCAATCTTTGCTTTATATTACTCCTCCCAGTGCTTTCATACACAGCCAGTTCCATTCGTGCTTCATGCACAGCCCTCCCGCTGTCGCTGTGACACTCCGCATGCCTCTGCTCTGCCCAGCCCCGCCACGCTGGGTCTGTTCAACGTACAAGGACGACTCGGGGTTTGCACGGGAATATTGGCACCACCCCAGATACGTAGCTCCTCAGCTGCTGTAGCTGGAACAGCCCTAGTTTAGTAACCGAGGTGAAGTGAGTTTGCAGCTTTTACCCAATGAGCTTTTACCCAGTGACCTTGAAATATGACTGAACATAGTTGAAGAAACTGGCTTTTATCAGCTTATCAGTTGCCATATCACTAAAGGCTGTGACTGCACAGCTTTGAGCCAGGTGCATTTGCTGCTTTCCTCCCGGACCAGAGCCTCAGCAGGAGGAGATAAATCATCACTTTCCTTTAACTTATTCCAGGATATGCAGTGACCCAAGTTTTTCTCCTCGCGAGCTATGGGTGCAAATCCATGGCAGGTTGGGAATCTTTTGGTATTTTTTGCGTACTCAGGCTTCACAAAGTTGTAACTGAATTCAGGGTGAAGCTGAATGATGCAGTCGTGTCCCTTGTGTTACCCATGCACGCAGGTGATTTCTTTCTTTTACCATTTCTTCTGAAATGGGATATTACTGAATCATAGCAGCTGCTTCAGGGCAACCCAGAGGTTTTACTCACAGGAGGGATTAATTTGTGGCTTGGGTGCCTGGAGGACCATGAGGTGTGGAGACTGGAGGGGAAGCTGGCTGGTGGATGTGTCTTCTCGAGGCACCCCACGGCAGGCAGGTTTTATCGATGGTGGCTGGATGTGCTGCACAGAGGTAAGTGGAGAGGACAGAGGAGGGGTTTGTGGGAGGCTTGGTGGGAGCTGTGGATACCGTTGTGGTTAGAGAAGATATGGGTGATGTGGCAGAGGAGGTGCATGGGCAACCCTACTGGCACAATGTACTGCCCTGGTTTTTGCAGCTTCTCAATTACAGCTGTTCTGAGGACACCTTTGGTGTGACATTTGCAGTGGGTTGGTGATGTGCTTAGAGTGAGAGATGACACAGGTTATTTGTATTATCACTATTATTTATTATGGGCACCCTTTGTGTAATTAAAATTAAAATTGGACAAAACCTTATGTTTCCTACAACCTGGGGGCTCACCAGTGATTGGGCTCGCAGTGTTGATAGTGTAGCACAGTGTATCCCACAAAAAGGTCCTCCTGTTTCCTCCGCTGCTTTCTATCTCTGCATATGAGAGCTGTATGAAGTCAGATGCTCTCTTACTGCACAGCAGCCTGCTCACGATGCTGGAACTGCAGTCAACGTCACCGCGACGCTAATTGCAACAGCAGCATTTGGGATTTCCCAATTTGACACTTTCTACCCCAATAATGATTCTTGCAGAGGCAGAGGACAGCTCGCTAGTGTCCTCCAGTGTACCTCAAGCATACAACTCTCATAACTTTATCAGTTAGGAAAATAAAAAAAAAAGGGAGAAAAAACCCCTCTCTAAATATCAGAACTCCTCCCTCGTAGCTTTAAATGAAGATTGCACGTTGGACCGCTGTTAAGGGGTTGCCCGCGGAAGGAGATGCTGCCTTGGCTGGAGACCTGCGGGCAGGGGCCTGGCCAGACACCCCCAGAGTTGTTCTTGCTGCTCATGGATTTCCCCTCCATCTCCCATTTCTAAAGGGGTTTTACACTCTATTTGTGTCGAAGTGGGTAAACATCAGCAATAAAAACCAACGCAGCTGCTGTTACAGGGATAATTATTGGTTTACTAACACAAAAATTACAGAATATTTTGTAGTTTAGGCAGCATTTCAGAGCCCAAATTGGAATCAGGGCTTTCAATAAAACAGAGACACATTGAGTGTGAGAAGAGAGACAGAAGTCTGCCACAGGCTGTCCCTGCTGCGGGAGAGCAGGGCTGACCTCTAGGCACTGAGGAAGGTGCTGACGACGGAACAGGGCTGGGAATGGTCACAGATTCGGCCAGGACATGAGGGCGAGGGCAGGATTTGGTAAGGAGGAAGCTGGTGGGACCTGCAGACGTTCCCAGGCCCCTTGCAGTGGGAGGACAGCCCTCACGGCAGCTTCGGTTGGGCTCCGTGGTGGGGCGGGGGGAAAGCCAGCAAAGAGGCATGGCCATGCCTGGCTGCTCCAAGATCCAGGCTACCTGGGCCCAGACCAAAAAGGGCTTTCAGCTGGTGGAAGAAGCACATAAATCAGGAATCCTCATCCCCAAATCCTGCCCTGCACCTTTTGCCCCAGAGAAACATTGTCCCGTCATCTGCTTGGTCCCTCCCTCCGGCGAAGGCAGGACGTTTTCCAGCATCAGCGGATTTTCTTTAGATACAGGTGAATCCCGTTTTTGGATCGAAGGATGATCTGAGGTATTTTGCAGGGAGGCTTGGCGGGATCGGGCGAGAGCTCAAAGCGGAGCAGGGTCAGGGCCAGAGCCACCTTCATCTCGTTCATGGCAAACTGCTGCCCGATGCAGTTCCTGGCATAAAACAGAGCAGCTCAGCCCCCCGATCTCCGTGCTGGGCACAGATAAACCCCCGCGGCCAGATCCTGGCCCTCTCACACCAGCACACAACCCTTCCCCTCTGCAGCTCTGGGGGTCCCAGGCAGTGTTTTGGGTGGCAAAAGCAGGGGCATGGGCTGAGCAGGGGAAATCCAGGGCAGCATCGGGGGAGAGGAGCTCCTGGATGTGTGTTCAATGAGCACAGAGAGGGAGGGGAAATGGGGAAGCCAAAGGAGAGGCCAGCAGAGCCGAGGCAGCGGGTCTCCCAGCAGAAGGGTCTGCAACGTGTTTGCCTTGTTGGGGTGAGCGCAGGGCAAAGGGAAGGATTGGGAGGAGGGGACAAGGGGGAATCAAAGGATGTAGGGGGTGGGATGGGGTCTCTGCATCAAGGAGAAGAGGAGAGCAGGCGAGCCCAGGATGCTGTAGGTTCCCCGCGTGATGCCAGCAGGATGCTCAGCAGCTTTGGGACCCCGTTCCCCATCCCCAAGAGGAGCCCAGCGATGTTTCCTTCCTGTTTTGCCTGCTGGTATCAGAACCCCTCTGTGGCACAAATGCTTGTTATATACTTGTGAACTATTTAACACTGCAGGGCCAGGACTTCAGGCAGCGGGCTCTGAAAGCAGTTTGCGAGTGCTTCCCTGATAGCAATTATAACAGCAGCACACACTTCTCGCGCTGAGCAGTTTCCAGGGATGCATGTTTTCTCTCCCCACTACTCCTTCAGCATTCAATACACTTTACCTCGTTCCAGCTGAAAAAGGCAGAAAGGCGTGAGAGTGTCTGCCAGAGACGTTCTCCGGGGAAAACCGCAGAGGGTCAAACACCTGGAAATGAAGAATACACAGCAAGAAAAAGCGATTATTTAAGGAACACAGTACTGCCTGGTATCTTCAGAAACGCAACACCCCATAATTTCTGAACAATCCCACTGGAGAGAGAATTCATTTTGAGATGGACTGCAACTCATACGCCAGACTCCCTTGCCTTCCACCGAGCCTTGCAATGGTGTTGCCAAGACACCATACAGATATAGATATGATGAAAGGATAGGACATAGATATGATGAAAACCGGGGAGCCAGGACTCAATTCTCCACCTGTAGGCTAAGCAAAAAATCATCTTTTTGCCTGTTAATACAACAAGCTTTTTGGAGCACTTTGTCTTACTGTTTGAGCAGCATCCAGCCCTAACGCTGCTGTCTGACCGCCCTGTGCCACAGCTGGCCAAGACTAACACAGGGCTGTCAAGTCTCAGCATGATTCCCATGGCCAAAGATGCTCAGCAGCAAGGGGGGCTCTGCTCTCCTGCTAACAGGTGAAGAGGGCATTGGAAGAGGCATAGCATAAAGGGGAAAAATTATTAGAAGGGCAAAAGAAAGCTTACCAAAGGGTCTTTCCATACCGCGGGGTTTCTGTGAATGAGATAAATGCTTATCGCAGCGATGCCGCCTGTAAAGCAATCGAGGAGGCGAAAAGGGCTCAGTGACAATGAAACTAAAGGAGAAGTTGCAGCCTGCTCACACGAAGGTCTGTTTGAATCATCATGGTCTTATCTGTCAACTGGAAACCAATGAGGGTTTTGTCATTGGCTTCAGAGAAAACTAAACATTTCCCATTTGTTTAGTTGTAAGCAGCCAAACAGTGGAAATGAGGAAGGCACTGGCACCACAGGCACATCGTCCCCCCACCGACACTGCCCACTTGGGAGCTAAATCAGAGAAGGAGAGCAGTAGCACAGGACAATTCCCACGCCGCGAGTCAGGATGGGACTGG
This sequence comes from Fulmarus glacialis, assembly GCF_000690835.1. Classification (NCBI taxonomy): domain Eukaryota; kingdom Metazoa; phylum Chordata; class Aves; order Procellariiformes; family Procellariidae; genus Fulmarus; species Fulmarus glacialis. Next base: position 5,324 of record NW_009187454.1, read on the forward strand.
TCCCCATCCCCCTGCACCCGCAGTTTGCCAAAGTGGGTGAACCACGGGCTCGTGCTTGGCCAGGAAGAGAAGGGGCTTTGGGCACAGGCACGGCTGCCCTTTAGCAGTGGTGGCAGGAAGGATGTCACGGGGATGCCACTGTACAGCCCAGACCTCAGTCTATCAATGGGATGCCAACATCTGCACAGTCCTATCTGAACGTCTGTGCCGGCGAGGACCGGGTCACAGAAGCAGGGTGGTCACCTTTGCGCTGCGGCAGGCAGCGAGATGTCCAAGAGCACAATTTTGTGAAGGGGAACGGGATTTACAGACCTTCTGGCAAGGTACGTCCATCGGGGAAGGTGATGGGTTTGCTGAGCTGTCGGGACACGCCGGGCACCGGTGGGTAAAGGCGAAGGCTCTCCCTGATGCACATGGTGCTGTAAGTCATCTTGCCCAGGTCCTCCCTGCCGGGACAGAGGCAGGCTGAGCCGCACGCTCCCCCCGCTGCCCTGGGCTGGGAGGCTCTTTGCCCCACGGCCATCAGCCCCCTGGGCAGACCCCCTTGCAACAGATGGGGTGTATTGAGGGACCCACAATGTCCAACCACGTGCTGCTGCAAGCTGGGGACCCCAAGACCCCTCTGAACAATCTTAACAGCCTCTGAACAAGCTCAAGTGCAAAGTGACAGTGAAAGGCGAAAAGCCGCAAATACAACGTCCTGTGGCGAGAAAACAGGAGAGAGCAAAGGGCAACATCGGTGGCCCAGGTCTTGGCACAGCATCCAGCATGTCCTCCTGGTCTGGGATGTTTTTTTCTCGTGTCTACCCTGGCAATAGGAGCCCTGAAGCCCTGAAGGTCAGGGAGGCAGGTGTAGCTGAAGGATGCAGTATCTGCTCCATACTGTGAAGTCCCCCCACCTTACAAATCAGTCCTTTAGCACCCCAGCTTTCGAGCCTTGAAAACATTGCTCACTTAGAAATAGCGGTGGTGGGAGAAAGTTACCAGCTGAGGAAATGTGCAACCTTACCACTGAAGCGTCTCCCGGTCCCCCAGGATCTCCTGGATCTCCTCCCGGCACCGTGCCTGGTGCTCGGGGTGTGACGCCAGGCAGTACAAGAGCCAGGAGATCCCGCTGGCCGTTGTATCGTGGCCTTCAAACATGAACGTATCCACCTCGGCACGCAGGTCCTCATCAGACAGTCCAGCTCCGTTCTCATCCTAACAGCCCAGAGACACTTTCAGTGGCCCATAGATGTATATATATATATAAAAATACATATTTATTATAGTGGCCCATATAAATATAAAATATAATATCCCATGAGGGGACATTATATTCTTTCAGCTATTGCAAAGGAGGGTGGTGATGCCCCTGGCATACGTATAAACAAAATCAATCTCTGTTTAGACTGAATTCAGGGCCTCTTTTCCTTTGCTTATAAATCCCTTTATCCCCCCCATATTAAACCAGCAAGACTATGAAATCCCTCTGCATGTTGTACTCCCCAACAGAGGCTACTAACGTCACTCCTTGCCACTCACTTTGGCGCACAGCAGAATGTCCAAGAAGTCCAAATGTCTCTTCTTCTGGATCTTTTCAAATTCCCGTTCATCTTTAAGGGACTCCTTTCGCTCGTGGATCACCTTGTCTGCAGAAG
>NW_009187454.1:7016-15010 GCF_000690835.1 Fulmarus glacialis
TTGTCCTGCCAATGCAAAGCTCACCCAAGGGGGTGACCACCGCTCAGTTCATGGTGCATTTGACATGTGCTTCTGCATCCCAGGCAGTTTGGCTTTTTCAGCAGCAATTGTTGTGTACATTACCATCCTTTTCTGCAAACTTCTTTGTCCACCACAGACGACTCAGCCTATTTTACCCACCCCTCTTGCATTAAAATGATGCCTAGCCTGGAAAGGAAAATCATTCCTTGCATTGGTGTGGCCTGCAGAGCCCATCCCTTGTCTCACCAGTTTCTGGTCATTTAACAGGAGCATTCCCAAAGGGGAATTCCTCTGTTAATCCGTTTAATAATCCAGGAATTGTGAGACCTGTGAGATCTGAGATCAGACCACTGCTGGAAGCTGATGCTTTGCTTGGATCCCGGCTCCGAGCCTCCGGGCAGGATCACTGCATGGGCAAGGAGGTAACTCGACTGCCTCTGGTCAGCCATCACCCACCCTGCTCCAAAGCTTTGGGAGAGGATGAAGGCAGGGAATACCTGTGTGGTCATGAGCGAGCTGGCAGACCTTCCTGAACCGATAGCCGTGGGGGCTGAGCCAGTAAATGATGTCGTTGTGGTAGGGGAAGATGCGGAGGCGCTGGTGCACCATGTGGCATAGGTCATAGACAGCCTGGATGTAGGTGTTTTTCCTGGGGAAAGGGGAATGGTTGAAGTTTGTAAATTTGGGACCATCACGACAAGCAATTTGCCCACTTCCCATAGGAGCTGCAAACTTTCTGCCAGGGCTTGGGGCAGCCAGCACTGACCTGTTGGTTTGGCAGTTGCTGTGACAACTGAAGGCACATTTCATGATGCTATCGAGAGTCATCAAGCTGACGTGCTCAAAGAGCTCCACCGGTTTCCCGTCTGTGATCAGCTGTTCCCATTTATCCTAGGGTGCAAAGGAGACAGAAATGAGAAGGCACGGGACAGTTCTGCATGATCTGCAGTCACCTTCTGGTTAAATGAGTGCTCAGCTAGGGATACATCCCAGAGAAATGGAAAAAAGAAGAGGATCTCTTGGTTGCTATCAAAATCCTGGAAGCCAAGACGGGATGGTGAATACAAGACTTGCCTCAGGCAGCTGCTACTCTCAGATCTTGGCAGCAGTGAGCCCTGGTACACCCTACCTGGGGGCAAAGGCACCCTGGAGAAGCCCAGGACGGGCGCATTGCTGGGTGAGGGGGCATGTTACCAAAGTCTTTCTTAGGGTGCAGTGTGTTTCTTGCACAAGAGCAGCATATGTCGGCATTGGGCTTCACCGAGTCTGTGTTTTCTGTCCCTCTCTTGCAAGCACATATGACTTTGGTGCTTTTGGTGTCTAAGATGCAAGCTTCCATCTCATGATCTCTCTCCCACTGTTTTTTTCCAGCATATAATATAGGAGCTCTTGCTCAACTCTTCCCGTTGGGGATCCCTACAGAAACTATAAATAGTGTCTCTTGCCTAGCAGACATGAAATGATGTCGAATCCTCTGTCCCTTCCTGGCCGTAAGGAACCTGTGCACTCAAAAGCTGCGAAAGGGAGGAGATGGAGGAGCACAGTCACATCTGAGCTCCCACAGCATGAAACCTGGGTGGGGAATAGGGCTTATATGGACAGACTTGCGTCCTTAGCACGTACAAAGATTGCCACCTGGTGGCATGGGCTCCCACAATAGGGACTTTGCATCGTCTGCAAGGAATTATAAACTGCCAGGCAACTGTGTGCTTTACAAAAGCTCTCCTGGCTCTCCAGCCCCCGGCTCCTGGCTGTTCCCTGGGCCGGTGGGAGGGAGGACAGCCAGGATCCATGTGGAGCTGCTGTGGAGGTTGAATGGAGGGAGGCAAAGGAGAAGGAATAGATCTGGCACCCAGACTTCTGCCGGTCCATGTGCACAAAGCCTGGTGCCCCTCACCTGTAATTCACACTGGTTTCCATCATGCCCAGCACTGATGGATGGAAGAACAGTGCAGTTTCACTGTGTATTAGGCAAGGCAGGGATTGCAATCCAGTCATGGGCACGTTGACAGCAAATGATAACCTTTAGCGTTAGGTCACAGTGTAGCTCTGTTCCAACCTTTGTATTTTCGGGATTTATTATGAACCTTTATTGACTTCAATTTTTCATTTACAAAAACGCCTTATAAGAAGTTGCATTTGGGATTCAGATTATGCACAGTTTGGGGACGGCAGTAACATTAATCCTCAAATCTTAGCCACGGAGCCCAAAGCAGTACCACAGACGTAGTCCCCGCAGGGAGGCTCAACCTGCTCGTTCCTTCCAGCCCACAGGCAGGGATTTGTGGTGGCTCAGAAGCCTCGACCACCACAGCCTGTCCCTACACTTAGCAGGCTGTGAGTACGGGCACTGCAAGAAAACCCTGCTCCAGCATTTACCTCCTAACCAGTCAGGATCAGGGAAAAGAAAACAGGGCAGAGAGAGGAGCATCAGATACGAGTCCTACCAGCATCACGTTAGTAGACTCTGCCATCAGGGCCACGTATGGTTTCAAGATGTCGTAATGAAACCCCGGAGTCAGGAGTTTTCGATGTTGGTGCCATTTTGGACCATGTAAGATCAGCAACCCGTTCCCTGAGGAAACACAGGCAAGGCATGTTTTGCTGGGCACAAGCAGGCTGCTTTCACCTGCCCGCGGGCACAGCCTCTGCCTGCAAGGAGCACGATTGAATCTGCTGTCTGAGCTGCTACGAGAGAGTGTTTCCAAATGCTGCCATCAGCTCCAGGGTTCCCCAGGCTGAGCAGAGCCCTGCTCACTGAAACCACACAGCGCTGCACCCGAAAAGAAACACCAGCACTGCTGGAGCTGAGACGTTCAGATCAGCAGATGCATTTTTCACCGGTCCTCTGCTGAATCTGAGCTTCTCCCGTCACCGCCCTTTGCTAACTATGGAGGTGTAAGTGGTTCTCATTTGTATGTATGATTATGTCTGAAATTTCTTTCCTCGAATCACAAAAAATAGCATTCTTTAGTACCTTTTTCAATAAACGTAATAATTTCAGGAAGCTTTTGGCTATAGCTGCACCAAGGAACAAGCACAATGCTGTTTATTTATAGCATATTCTTGACTAACTTCAGAATCATTCCTGGTAGGCAAAGCCCTGGGAATACATACCGATCCACGGGACAAGGTGTTTATAGTTGATGTTATCCTTGGGATCTGTAAAAAAAATCATCAAGAAAGAGAAAAGAAAATGGTAAATGTTTCACTAGCACCAATCTACTGGTTTGCACCTTAAAGCTTCCTCTGGGCTCTCACTTTTGGTGGGTATGAAGCAGAATCGGTGGTATTCCTGCAGAATTCAACCGTATTTCACAACAAAACAACACTGTTTGGCCCAGCTGCAAGAAACACATATAAAAGCAGATGCCCAGACTGGAACAAACAAGAATACTGGTAGTCCAAAGTCTGTGCTGTGTGACAAATTAATAACCCTCCCAGACAGCACTGTTAAGCACCTTTCTTTCTCGGTGCACTGAAGATACGGCTCCGCAGTAGGACCCAGGGGTCTGAGCTGAGAAAAAAGCTTCCAGCTGTCTTCTCCTTGCTGGGGTCAGGCACGGAGAAGGTAACTTTTCAAGCAGCACTTGAGGAAGTTTGATTTGCCAGGTTTGGAGGGGCCCCCATCACCCCCGTAGCCCTGTCTGTGCATGAAGCTTGTTAGCTTCACGAAGGAGGGGTATCACTCCGTGCCTTTAGATGATTTCTGCAAGACAACCTCTCTGTGAAACCCTGCCTTGCTGTGAATTTTTAGGCTGGCATGGGAAATCTGCAGGCTACGGTTGTTGCTCCACAGCTGAAGACATCATCTTCTTACCTCCTCTGGCCAACACAGCCTTGGCATAGTCGGGATCGGTGACAACCAGGAATGCTGAGAAATTCCCGAACCAGAGAGGGTGAGCATATAGGTACTTCTGTGCCCAGATCTCCACCTTGTCCAGCACCTCTTCCTCCTTGAGAAACTGTAGTTGTGGGGAAGTAAAAAGAGAAAGAATACTTAGATTCAGAGGAAAAAATAAATAATCTCCCAAACCACTGTCTTAAAAAGCTCAAGGTCTTTCTGTGTCACAAAACCAGGTAATGGCAAACAAGATGTTGTCCCTCTGGGTTTGCAGAGCATCAGAAGTAAGACATGCTTGTTACTTTTAAACCTCATATAAAATAATTCTTCCTTATCAATTGACCCTAACCATGGAGAACATCCTTAGGGACAGTGGTGGTGCCTATCAGTGCACGTACGTTATCTGCTCTTTTTCCATGGCCACCCCAAAGAAGACTCAGGTTTGCCCCAGACAGCATCTGCATTTTGTGGCGTGCAAATATGTTCTCACTTGCACATGGCTGAGCAATTGGCACCCTGCAGTCGTGAGAAAATACAGCACCACTTTTACAGCAGCCAACAGCATCGCTGCTGAGTCTGCCCCAGTGCAATGACGCCTCCTGACCGGGAAACCTGGGCCACAGCTTCCTCCAGCCCTTTAGGTGGAGAAGGCCAGTGTCCAGGTAAAATTCGACAGAATGAGTCCACAGTCACTGATGGAGTGTACAGAGCAGGGGACGCTGTTTAATAACATCAGATTAAGATTTCATTGATTTCCAGGAATTGAATTTAATAGGCGATGGAGAGCTGGTGCTCCCAGAAAGGTTCATCTTTGGTCCTTGGAAGCTGCACGCTGAGGAGTAACGCAAGCATCAGCATTCGTATCAGCGACACTGACAGGTTCACTCTTTGAAAGTGATCACTGCTTTCTTGCTTTTTTAGCCAGTGTTGTTCTATATCAAACAGGCAATAGCCAAAGAACAAGTGGAAACATCGGTGGAAAGATCCAAAGTCACTGGCAGAGAAAAAAAGGTCACAGAGACGAAACCATGTAAGAATTCCCTTTTCTTTGAACAGAAACTGCTCTGCCACAATATGCAGGGGGAAGGATTTTGGTGAGCTAGGGCTGACGTAGCTGCTGGTGCTTTGACTTGAAGCTTGAACTTCAATTATATCTGCATACTGGTGTAGAAATCAGCCACAAAGTCACCCTATTGACTGAGTCAAGCGAATATTTGCTCAGTCGCTTTGGTGTTGAGTTATCTCAGTTCAGCTTTTAGTTTGGCTAATGTTTCTCAACCCGGGAGATGGCTTGTACTCAAATAATCACCCACGTCAGGCCCGTCTCGGAGAGGATGCTCAGGAGCCGCAGGGTGTCTGCCAGGGGACTGCGCAGGCTGTGTGGGGGCACGGCCAGCTGCGGGCACCAAGGCTGAGCCCCCTTCCCCGTGAGCCGGGAAGGTCCCTGCAGCACATCCCGTGTGTCTCCTGCATTCGGCAGAATGATGAACTACACCCAGTTATCGTTTATGATAGAAAGTTATCGTTCAAATTCTCCTGCTCAAGTTCAAGATTTTGGACTTATTAAAGAGAACCATCAATTCCTCTGGTTGCAGGGATCAAGTTTTGGGGTAAAAGGAGGCAGTCCTCCCCAACGCCCACCCCTTCGGCAATGTCAGCAGAAATGGGGCTTGGCACGGTGCCTTTAGCCAAGCGATTCTTGAACATGTGAAAGTCTCTTTGATACGGCTGTTTGTGCTTCCTCCTGTCATGAAATCACAGAAAGCATAAATGGAAGTAATTGGGAGATGCTGAGCAAGCCTCGCTGGCAGAAGTCCTAATGCTAGAAGCCTTTGCATCCAACCTTGCTTTTGGAGTGCCAGCCTTTGGTTTGTGCTATCAGGAACCATCCCTGCACTGGCAGAGGGTGGGATGGGTTTATTTGAGAGGAGAGATTACCCCCAAGGTGAGTAACCTCCACCTGCTGTGCCAAGCACTCCGGGGGGGGTGGGGTGGGCAGAGGGTGTAAAGTCCTGCGGGCTGCGGAGGAACAGGAACGGAAAGCTCCTGCTTTTTAACCAGGGCTCCAGCTACCAGGCTCTGGATGAAAGACCATCATTTCCACTTCTTCCTCCCTTGGGGGCTTGGAAAGAAAAGTATAACACCCGCTTGGGTCTAAGGAAGAAAGGTAAAAGGCTGATCTCATGCAGAAATGCAAATTTTGAAACGGATCCAACATTAAAAGCATCTGGGAAGAGGTGCTTAAAGGCACTTTTAATGACTACTTACCCATAGCAAATGAAACAGAAAACACAGGAACTGAAATCTGAGCACGAAGCTGCTCTGTGCTCCATCAAAACCAGGCTGGCTCCCCTCCACCAGCCGCCCGCACAGGGCAGACGCAGGCAAAGGGCTGCCGAGGGACCGACAGCCCCCCTGCACCGCTCTCCTCTGCTTCCCACCAACTGTGACCTTGGGAAGTCAGTTTGGCCAGCTCAGGGCTGGCACTCGGGGTTTTAACTAAGTTGTGCTGCTTCAGTGAGACTGACCAGCTCTACACAACCTCTCCTGACACTTTTATGTAATTTCTACCAAGTGATTTGGATAAGCAGAGACTAAGAATGCTTTAAAACAAAATGACGTATTCCCAGGAGCCTCACCCAAAGCATGACAAATATACTAAACCGACCTGAATCAAAACTGGCAATTAATCCCTTTAAATCAACAGAATAGGAAATGTCAGTGCTCTCCCTGAATACAGCTCTCGGGTCCTCCCCCCAGGTGCCTGTAAACTTTGTATTCAGCATGTGCCAGTTTCCTCATTGGCTCAATGAACTGTTGGGCTCTGGGGAATTCAGCAGCATTTAATCAGCAAATGATTAAATTTGCAAAACAGGAATTATTAAAAAAATACTGTCCGAGGTAAAAGTTGAGCCGTGCACAACCTAGCCACGATGGGAGCGAGTGATTGGCACAAATGGTTAAATCCCTTTCCAGGATAAATAGGCACAACTGACAAACAGGCGAACATACTTTATTTAATTGCAGTTTTAAAGTCTAACTGGCAGCTCAACAAAGCCCTGTACTGGCCCATCTTCATGCTTACATTGCCAAAAGACTGCCTGTCCCATCCAGTGCAGCAAAACTGGGGTTGCCACGGCACAGAGACAAGCCCTAGGAGGTCCCCTCCAGATTTCCCAGCTACTTTTTAGGGTGCCAGTTATTTAATGTGCCACAGATTTGACCAGAGCAGGACATCAGCAGAGCCCAGGAGAGGTCAGGGCGATTTGAAGCAGCCTTTAGCATGTATGGAAAAGCCTTTCACATCAAGCAGCTCAGCTACTCCTCACGAAGCTGCTGATGAGTGGTGCAAATGTATTTGCCAAGGTAGTCACACTGATTTGTGCAGGCAAGCACATACCTCGCGGAACAGTCATCCACGCCACGAGTGCCCAGAACAAGGCTTGCTTATGCACGTGGGTTTAGTTAGTCATGGCTTTAGTGCAACCTTAAAAAGATCCGTGGCCCCTGTGCTGGATGCTATACCTAGGATGTGTTTTGTGGCTTAAAAGGATCAATCCCCTGCCTGGCTTACCTGGCCGTGAAGCCGATGCAAGCTGGCAAGGGAGGGAAGGTGCCTCCGGACGCTGGGAGCAGCGTGCATCTGCTCAGCATCGCAGGGACAGCCGCAGCGGCCGTGCCCTGACTTCCACAGGGGCAGAGAGGTGACAGCGGAGCCTGCCCCGGGACAGAGCAGCGTGGCTCTGCTGCCTCCGGCACCAATGCCGGGTTACACTCCGGGATGACCTTGCCCACGCTATGTTATATTATTGCTTTCTTAAATTGCGAGCCAGCTATCACCTCTTCCCACCGTGCATTTTGCAGCAGCCTGCGTGTGCTGCTCTCCAGGCACCGCGAGCAGAGAAAGCAGTTTGTATGGCGGAGAGCAGGGATGCCCACGTTTCCCTTCCCCCTGGGGCTGGGAGAAGCAATTCTCCGGGACCGCGGCTATGAGTCCCAATGGAATCATTCCTCCCGCCGTGGGGGAACCGCGCCCCGCACTCCCTCCTTGCCCACCGGCACTGCAGACCCGGCTCTCGCCCTACCTCATGGACGTGGCCGAAGAGCCAGTGGGTGGGGTGGCCGGGGA
>NW_009187455.1:0-39551 GCF_000690835.1 Fulmarus glacialis
TGCCCGGGGGCTCCGGCCGGCAGCGCTGCCCGGCGCCCTGTTGCGCTCCCGGGTGCCCGTTTTGGAGCTCTTGTTGCCGGTAGTTTTTTGGAAACGAGTTGCTCGGTTACGGCCCGGGGGGGTTCTGCGCTGGGGAACTTCTGGGGAGGGACTAATCCTCCTAATTCACTGGTTACAAACAAAAGAGATGGCCCCAGTAACAAGGGCTCAAGGAATTATTTTTAGTGGGCACGTAGCTTACCGACAGGACGGACTGGATGGCAAACAGTAAAAATACAGGAAGAGTCAATTCTTTATTTCTGCTTCAGCGAGAGAATAATATTTACTTTGGGTGCAAGATGATAATTACCACAGAGGACTGCCACTCAGCAAAAAACCAAACACTGATGTTATATACGTACTGGAGCTGGCAGTTTTCCAGTGATACAGGAATGTGGTAATCAACAGTGGAGTGCCTGTTTATTCATTTTAAAAGCAAATGAATAGGCTTGATGCGTATTAATTTTTGTTGCTAACATTTAACCAACAGAAACTAATGAATCTTATGAGAAATACCTTTTGGAAAACTGCTGTGGAACGTAGTGAATGGTAAACCTGTAGGATCTAATTCAGAAGCGTTATAGAATTGAACAGAGAATTTAATTAGCATTTTATGCTGCAGTTTTCTTTCCACGTGGACTTTATTGTTAATATTCAAAGTAAGATTAAAAAACCTGCTTCGTTCCTTTTCTTCATAGAAATTCTCTGTTGATATGGCATTCAGTTTCATAGCACCCGGCTGCGTACTCTTTCACTGTTAATGATTTTAATCTAAGAATGCAAGCAGAGTCAGTTCTGCCAGTTTGTAGGGAGCACACAGTTGGTACTTTATGAACAGTCTCTTTCTCTCTTTTTCTGGCAGGTTTCAGTACTGCATTTAGTAAGAGCAAAGTGCTATTGGATGCCTGGGAAGGAGTGTGTGAGGAGGCGAAACCAACAGCCTACCATGCTGGAGCTCAGTGCAGAAAAAGATCTGATTCTCACACAACTAATAATTTCAATAGGTTTCTTCTGGCTGTACAAGCTAGTTTCCTTCCTGGGAAAACAGAGCTATTTAATTATTATTTGTTTTCTAATAAAACTAAGCTAAAGTCATTTGTCTTAGAGTTGGTCTGCTTTACGGGAAGGAATCATCGTGTAACTATGAAGTTTATATGCTGTTTATAAGTTTATGCTGGTTTATATTGGTTGCAAACATCACGCAGAGCTATTATCTTTTCTCACTGCAGTGTTTTGTGTTGCAACACAATTACAAATATGAAAAGATACCCTTGTGTTGGGTCTCAAATAATAACTTATCTGTCTTAATATGTCTTAATGTGAACTGAGTATAAACTTATTTAGTGCTCTGTCCTTGTCTGAAGGCAAGGAAGAGGTAGTTCCAGAGCCTTTTTCACCGCTCATCTTTGCGGTAGAGCTTTGTCCCTTTCAAACCTGTGCTGCGAAAGGCAAACGGTAAACTAGATTCGTGGCTTCCAGATGGAAGTCTGTAGATGGTTGGTCATGGTCCATGAGGCCACAACAGTGGCCTGCGTAGCTGGCTTACTTCTTTTGTGTTGTTAATTAAGTGAGGGTATGGGTCTTAAATTCCTGGGATTTACAGTAATCATGATCCAAAATGTTTAGGGAGCACAGAGGTGGACACTGGAGTGATTCACTGGGAATGGCTCTATGAACCAAGAAGTTGGTGCAGTGATAGGCTGGCTAGGTTGGCCCTGCAACAGCTTGAAAGCTACCGAAGGAATACACTAGCAGGGGGGAAGAGGCAGAAGAGAAGAGCCAGGATGTTGGGAGGGGAAAACTAGAAGGAAATGAAGAAAGAAGGTGATCATCAAAGGTTTGTTGATCGAATGAGGGAGAGAAAATTGCATTCTTAAGCAATGATCGTAGGATGATGCAGGTTAGAAAGGACCTCAGGCGACATCTAGCCCGACCTTGAGCTGAAGCAGGGAGAGCTCTGAGGCCAGGTGAGGTTGCTTGGGGCTTTATCCAGTTGGGTCTTGAAAACCTCCAGGGACAGAAACTGCACAGCCTCTCCATGCAGCCTGTTCCACCACTTCTCTGTTCTTACGGTGAAAAAGGTGTTCTTCATAAAAATGATGAAATGCCTGATTCTGTCCTCCTGGTACTGAGGAGTTACAGCAGTGGGGAGGAGGAGGGGAAAGTGTCACCTTTCTCCCACTGGCCCTGCTGGAAGCCTTGTGGGCATGGTGGTGGCCGTGGTGGTGTCTCTTCTAGGTGCAGGTTTAGGAGGAGAGGCTGTGGAAGTCAGCCCAGCTGGTATTCAGTACTGCAGTTACTTAAAATACAAATTGAGACCCTCGCACTCAGTGGATAGATATATTTCATTGTTTGTGTACAGTTAGTTAGGTTCCTTAAAATAGGACCTCATTAGCAGCAACCTGTGATGGCAGATCCCAGGTCCGGAGGGGAAGCAAATACTTTTCAAGTGCTGCTTGTAACCAGCATATTTTATGGACTTTGAAGTCATATAATAACTCTCTCTATACTTGACAAATATTGAGTGTACTTGCAGCTGTACTAGGATTTTGTTGAAGTAAATGTGACTTTTCCCTTTTGCACTTATTCCATAAGGTGCAGCTGTGGTGAAAGCACCTCAAAGCTATTTGTGCTGTTAATAGAGCTCACTAGATAACATAATTATACTTAAAAGCTTTTGCTTAGTCTGTAGCAAGCACATGTTGGAATGTACTGGTTAATTATAATTTGCAGTGTCTCAAAGTAACAATGCATGGTGGAAGTGTATTAAGGTTTTAGAGAGATTGCAGTAGGTGGATCATGAGTAGTGATACAGAAGTTCTCTGCGTCCCCAAAACTCAACACCATAAAAAGGGATATTTTTGGCATAGAATCATGTATTGATGTGGTGATAGCAAACTCTTTGCTAAGAGTCTGAAGGTTTGTATGTGATCAGATCTGAGAACAAATCATAATATGACGTGAAAATCATGAACTTTGTTCTTTTAAAGATGTGCTTTCAAAACATGGGCTATTGACCTTAGTACAGTGAAGACCTTCCAGTGTCTTTCTTGTTTATGGGATGTTCTTCCTTCTCGCATAGCATAGCTGGAACGGGTATCTGGGTCAAATCCTGACGTTAAATGAAATCACTGGCAAAACTCTGATCAGTTTTGATAGAGCAGGGATTTCACTGAAGAAAACGTTGATTTGTGAGGAGCTTTTGTCTTCAATGGCCAAGATACAAAAGATACAGAGGAACTTGCAAGAGATGCAATGAAATTAGAAGTCTTTCCAGCTTTTTATTTCAAAGTGATAGCTAGTTTCTTGTTTCAAACTATTGAATCAATTACAAGAGCTGAAAAAAAAGAGAATACTTTATTTTTTGATAATATTTTGCAGATATGCTAAGAGAAAGCCAGTTCTTTCCTACCATCTGCTGTTAGCTAAAGAGAACAGAGTATTTTGAGGACAATAAAGCTCATTTGGGTTTGTACTGGGAGCCCTGATATTTACATATATAATCTATCTTGCTCTCCATGTCTCAGTGACTATTTGAATTTCTTATCAAAGTAATAAAGAAACAAACCGAAAGAAAGAAAGACGCCAGCTGATAATACTACTGTGATAACATGTAATTACATACTGACTAACATACTTGGGGGAGAGGAATTTGATACTAAGCCAGAGAGCCTGGATATCTGGAGAGATCAGGGAAGTAGATCCCCGACCGATAAAAGCAGTCGGAGGACTGCCAGGAGGAGTTGTGGCAGCTCACACCAGCTGCAGATTTCTCCCAGGATTGCTCTTCCTTAAACCCTCGTTAGTTTGCCGTGACCTCCAGTGGAAATCTCTCTACTCCATTGCTCTCCCAGTGTCTCGTTGGGGTGACTCCGTTTCTCTTATGTCTGCTTGGCTCCGAGAGGCCACTCCAGCTGAAGCCATCGGCACTGAGCATGGCTCTGCAGAAAGGTGCAGGCAGCCGAGGAGCTGCTCCAGGTAGAACATGCTTTTGAAAATGCAATATACTCCTTTTTTCTGATTTTTATTGACATGTCGGCAAAATGGCTGTGGCACAGTGCAATTAGCTCAAAAAGCACTTTGGAACATTCTGATTCAAAACATTTTTGTTCTGACTTCTACTTTGGAGTGCATTTTTAAAGCATATCCCAGTTGCAACAGGAAGGATAAACCCAGAAGGCCTGGCCTCTGCTTTTCAAACTAGCAGGTATTGTTTTTTCTCTTTTACAAAACTGCGGAGTGTATTTTGCTTTCACATAAAGAAATCGGAATGGAGAGTGACTGACTGTCAGTTTAGGTGTTGGATTCAATTTTATGTTTTAAACTTAACCTGTTGCATCTTCTTTGCCTCTCGTCTCCATGCAGTGTTACGCCTAGCAACGCTAATCCCTTATGAAGAAAGACAGCTCATAGAGATAACCTTTGGTCTTGGCTTTTTCTTGTACGTCAGGTCACATAAAACAGATGTCTCTATCAGAGAGTTTAGTCCCCACAAGACCCTACGAATGATAAGAGGTTTTGGTTCTGGTGCCCTCATCGTTCTTGCTTGAAAGCAAACTCTGGGTTTCCCTGGCCTTTGAATTGCAGAGGAAAAAGTAGGGGAGATTTTTATATACCTGTTCTTTGTCTGCTATGAACTGCTGTTTACTAGAGAATAACTATACATTTAAGGTAAACTTGAATCTCGGTGATAAAATTTTATTTTCCAGTGTGTTTCTGGTTTGCTGTGTATACCGGCTCCCTTATCAATATTTGGAAATACTCTTCTTCCTCATATTTTTTCACATTTTGAAAGTCAATCAACCAAGCTCTCTCTGTCTCTTAAGAGGAGTGGAATACCAGGTTGCCAGAATTTACCTGTGGTGATGCTTCCTTCGTTTTGTGGAGATGAAAAAATGGCAATCTCTAAACAGAAAGAAAACATGAAAATTGGTCTGGAAAATGAAAAAGTGTTGCATGTGCAGGACAATGAGGAATTGTCTTAAAGGAATTTTATTACGTGGAATGCACTGTATTATGTTACACATGCTGGTTACCATTTTATACAGTCAGGTGAAAAACTCTTATTTTTAGTGTATCTCAGAGCAAACGACATTTTACAGAACTAGATAATGATTAGTCTAACTTACTCTGATGCTGTCTAGGAATCAGTGTAAATTAGTGCTGATTGCACCAGATGCGGTGCAAACAGAGGGGCAGAGAGGTGAAGCCGCCTGAGCTGAGCGGCGGGACTGGGGCACAGCAGAGCGGGGTCACTGCTGGACGCCGAGGGACGGACGAAATGGGCAGTGCCCGGGGCAAGGGAGTTTGAGTCAGCGGGGAGAAAGGACTTCCCTCTCCTTCCAGACTCCGCTTGAACTGCTCCAGCTTTGGCCCTTCAGGACTTTTTTCCTTCCAGAGGTGGCATGGTGGAGGAGAGCGTGCCAGTGCACCCAGCCCTGCTGCCTTCCCGGGCCTCCCTCTGTCACTTGGAGTCTCTGGTTGTAGCTTTTCCTTCATGCAGCAGCACAGGCTTTCTCCTTTTCCACTTACCCCATTGTCACGGTATTAATGGTTGTAGAGCACACGTTGTGCTCGCACTTTAGGAGGTTCGGTAACACAGGATGAGTAAGAATTACTTTGCTGGGTCATTACAAAATGATTTGTCACAATACCTGTTTTAACATAAAGTGCTGCTAATAGTTTTCCTCTTTGCGATTGTGTGAGGCAGGCGATGACTAATGAACCTGCGGCTTTGTCTGTTGCCCTTATTGGTGGTGGAAGGAGGAGGAGGAAGGTGGTGGTTGTGACCGCGGGAATGCTGAGGTGGCTTTGCAAGAATTTGGATTCCAGGTTTTTCATGAGGAAATGAACAAAACCAAGGAACTGGGTTTAACATGTGCAAGTCTGTAAAAATTAAGTTTCTACTGTAAAAGCATATTCTCTATTAAAGAAGTACGTAGACACATGTTGTGTGATTAGATAAAGAGATATTAAGGGCTTTTATTTCTCGCTGTCATCAAGAGACTTAACTGTCCTATTGGCAGGAAGAAATTACTACGCCGTTCACTGAAACACGTTCGAACCCAGGAGTTCACAACACAGATTTCCATTATGGAAAATGGCTACTCTAAAAATAAAAAGGAGCTGCCCCCTCCGCAGCGCAGTAGCTGTGGTGTGGGTCAGGTGTGGGCACGCCGGCTCTGCTTTGATCTTCTTGAGGTGCGGGGAACATTTTTCCTGGCTTAGGGTAATAGCAGACCTTTCTTGTCTACTGCCGTGTTTTGAAGCACAAAGTTATAATGTACTGTTTTTATTTGAACCAAGATTAGTATAATAAAATACTTAATGGTTTAAGTTTTAATGACACCTGGATAAGCATTTTTGAGTTACGGACTAGTTTTAGGGGCACATTTCCTATGAAAAGTTTGAAATTGAGACTGGGGATTGTATAACCTATCTGGAAAACAGTTTTAAGCAGGGTATAACTGGAAAATTAGATGGACAAGCTTAAGAATGTAATACGACAATGATTTATAAATCACACTTTCAGGCTTTTTTTATGGAAAGTCATACAATAAATTGGAGAACTGGTTCCTAATACCCGTGTCGCGATCCGAGTGTGATCTGGTTGGAGCGCTGTTGCAGGTCTGCTCTGCTACAAGCCCATTAGATTTTGCTGATTTGACTTCCCTGTTGCCCTGCATGAGCACAGGGATATGCTATTGGGATCAGATTACGTGACCAGGCCTCCAGATGGGAAAAATATGGTTGTTCTTACGTGCGTGGGTAAACACACATTGAAGCTTACAAGCACGGTAATATAATTATCAGGAATATAAATACATCCTTTTCTGTTTCATTATTGTCACTGTATTTACAACGATATACAGTGCTTTTTGCTCTTTGGTAACAGCATACTAAAATTTTATATCACAGTGTTCTCACAGTCAGTATATTCTCCATGTGTGGGGGTGTGTGTAAAGGAGATTAGGTAACTATTTAATACAACAATAAAAGGCAATACTTTGAAAGCTTTGCAGCGAGCATGACGAGAGTCAATAGATGGCAGTGAAAACAGTGCCATGCTTGTTACAATACTAAATCGAGAGTACATGAGCAATCTCTTGATTGCGGGACGCTCCTAACCCTCTCGCTTGCAACTGAAGATGCTTTGTGCAGTGCTGATGGGTATGATGGAAACAAAAGATGAAGAAAAGAACAAAAGATAAAGGGTCTAATTTCTGCCCTGTTTACATAAAAACTTCATGAGCCTAAGGCACAAAGTTTATTTATACGGGAGCTGTGTGTGGCCCGTAGGTTTTCAACAAGAAAGGAAAAAGCAACTTTTGTCATTCCTTCACAAGTTCAGGTGAGTTGAGCCTCCTGGTCCTTTCAGTGCCAGCACCAAGCTGACCCTGCCGTGCTGAGCTCGCTCGCTGCTCGACTGTAACCCCACTCTAACTCGATGGAAGAAAAAGTGGATTTGAGAGGACTTATCATGAGAGCTCATTGCACCGCGGTGGCACTATTACAAGTCCTCTCAGTGAGTGTACATCCACAGCTGGAGCTTGGGTGGAAACACGTGCTAGGGCTGATTGCATAGCATTACATTGCACTTCAGGAAAAAGGCATTTTAGGCTTTTAAGGAATTTTGCTTGCCAGAATAGTATCTTACCGGTCATAATATATACCTCTAGAAGTGATATGTCATTGCTATAGAATCTGTGTTTTTTATGCACTTACAACTGGGGAGGTGTTTGGATGTTTGTGTTCTGTCTATGTTTATTATCTCTTTATCTGTATCTGTTACAGTTCTGCAACATATCCATCCTCTTTGAATTTTGGGCTTGCAGTCTTCCAGCAGGAGTTTCCCTTGTATTCCAACTCAGCTGAAAGGGTTTTTTGCACCAGAAATTCTAGTGCAATCCTGGGGATGGAGTGCAAATTGAAGATACTTATTTTCTACTGCTAATTTGAAGCTCATCTCTTTTCACCATCCCTGTTAGACATATTTCATATTGTCATCGATATCACTGCATAGACTTAAACATAGCCTTCAATTATACAGAATAATTTTTAATACTTGGAGCTTTCAGTGGTTGGCCAGCTTAGTGCAGTAGCTGTGAAAGCTGATGATAAATGCTTTGCATTTAAACTGAAATGTATACTCTGTGAGGATGAAAATAAGAAAAATCCTGTTTTATAGATAAGTGTATTTGTATTCATACATAATATGCACCACAACTTGCAGGTTGTGATTTCCACTCCATTATTAGGCTGCTTTCCCACCTTAGAATTCATAAATAACCATTGTAAAATGGGAAAAGGCGGGGGCAGGCTGCACGTTGTATGTCAGTCGTGGTTTCTGTCTTCAAGTTTCCATCTCCAAGATGACTATATGCTTATGCTTCAAAAACTTGATGCTTCAGAGTGTGTTGTGGGAATATGTCATGTTTTATACAAAAGTGGGGGAGAACAGATTTCCACGTGCAACATTTAGCAGAGGACTAATAAAGATACTGTATTTCAAAACCAAAAAAACTGCTAAGGTGAGGAAATTTCTAGTTGAGCAAGCAATCAAAAGCCCTTGGTCAGCTGTCGCATTGGGGATACCACAAAATACAGCAGTTGATGGGCAGTGGAGCAGGGATGCTAGTGCCTGTGGCACTAAGCCATGTTGGCCAGTTTCTGACCTGTTCTTCGTTGGGTTTACATGATGCTTCTTGTCAGACTGAGGACTAAGTAGGCTCAGAACAGGTGTTTGCTTTTTGCTGTATTTCTGGCATATAAATTTTGGGAGTTTTTTTCAGCACAGCAAACAGTGAGGGATCTCCACCACAGAAGCTGTTTGTGTTCCTGCTTTCCCTGAGGTCACTTGCTATTTGCCACTGATTTTGGTGGAAGTAAGAGCAGGCTGCGCGCTTATATCCCTTGAAAAATGTTGACAGCAGAGGTAGCTCCAGGTGCGACAGTGAAGGTCCTGGCCGGAGACTGGTATGGCTGCAATAGCAGGCATCTCTCTCTTCCCCCACTGGACGCGTTTCCTTAGGTCTGTCTGTTTTAATTTCACTGGAGAAAAAGGGCTGAGTAAAGGCAGTTTTTCTGCT
The DNA here is from genome assembly GCF_000690835.1 of Fulmarus glacialis. Classification (NCBI taxonomy): domain Eukaryota; kingdom Metazoa; phylum Chordata; class Aves; order Procellariiformes; family Procellariidae; genus Fulmarus; species Fulmarus glacialis. The sequence continues at coordinate 9,129 of NW_009187455.1, forward strand.
GGCGGGGCATGTTGTGAATCTTCGTACATGGCAAATTCTTTGGACCTTTTTCTCTGTGTTTTTACATACCATAGTTCTCTAAAGTTTCTCTGAGGTCATGTTTTCCTTATAGAGGAAAATGGCAAATTCCCAGTGTCTCTTCTTAATTATCCAAATTTCTTGGTCAGCGTTACAGCTTGTATGTGGAACTTCCCACCTTGCTTGCTGTGCACTGTACGAATAAAAATTGAAAGATGCATATTTTTTGTTATATTTTATTTTGTGATGACGTGTCCCGTTCATTGTTCGGAGAGGTTTGGGGGAAAGGTCTATTTTATTTCTTGTCTCATCAGTGGAGACTGCTCAGTTGTACGTAGTGCAAAATGGTTGTCAGTCCTTAAAAATTCTGTTTTCCTTTTTAATTACGGCTACCTTTATTCTGAGCGTTTTGCAATGAGGCGTGAAATGGGGTCTAATCCTGTGTCATCCATCTCCACTGTGGTGGTGTGTTCTGTTGTGTACCGAATTGAAGAGATACTGGGACGTGTTGGCTCAGTGAGGTATATTGTTTCTTGCTCAGCCCAGATCCAGCAATGTATTGTTTAGATTTTGTATCTGGGAGCGAGTATATATGTGCAGATGGATAAACTTTGTAAAACCTAAGCTTTGCATGATAGCTATCTAAACTCAGGAAATTAACAGAGAACATAAAGTCAAGGACTTAATCAAAATATTGGCATGACGATGAAGAATGGTTTCATACTACATATGGTGTGTGTTCATGCATAAATGAGAAGGGAAAGGGATGCTTCTGCATATCCTTGTTACAGACCTAGTCATGATGAGCATCATTGGGTTTGGTCAGTGTGGAGGTTGAGTTCCTAGTTACCAGAATTGAAAGAAAAGAAAAGAGGTGAGTGTTCTCAATGTTGCTATTTCTCTCTGACGGAACGGTAGTTTGTTCAAGTAATCTTTGCCAAGTTACTTTGGTTTTTAATCCTCATCTCAAATATACCTAGAATACAAAAGATCGTACAAATTTTCATTTTTCGTTTGCCAAACCTAATTACAACTACTGCAAAATGCTTACAGATAGTTAGTTATTCTGTAAACTTGAAACATGAAAAAGAGAGGGGAAGGGGGTAAAAAGGTACGTTAGCTCCTTTCTGGCCCTTCTGCCTTTATTAGGTAGGTCTGTTGCTGTGTGGGTTTGAGCAGGTTAAAAAAAAACACTTAAAAAAAAAAGCAATGAGTTGTTTTTCTCCAGACTCATGCCTCTCTTAGGAAAATACCTCTCATATAAAGAGGGAACGGAGGATGGCAAGGGATGGAGGTACAGTGACTCCGTATCGAGGATTGTTTTTCTGTGGCTAGAAAAGTGAAAAGAGTCCCCTAACTTGCAACTGTTAGGAAGAGGGATTTAGGAGGATCATGTGAAAGGAAGAATTGCCGCCTTCATGGCAGGAAATGGCTGGAGCACGCACCGGGACCTTGGCAGGGGGAGGTCAGACCGCAGGCTGGCTTTGGGGAGGCCCAGAGGAGGTGGCCGAATGGTGTGGACGGGCTGGGAGCACGTGGGAAGTAAATAATGGAGATTTAAGCCTGCTTCAGAAATGACGGGGCTCACTTCAGGCACTGAGTAGGGATATCAGAGGGCAAAGTAAGCCTTTGTGTCTCGTTGGTTGCACCTTGTTTTGTTTCTTGCTTAAAGACAAATACAGACTATAGGTGGGTAACTGTTGATGTGCATATGAGTCATGGGAAAGTATGCCATTCAGGTATTGCCAGTAGATGCTTCGAAGGGGTAATTTGTAGCAGAGGCCTGGTTAGCTAAAACAGGCTGAGGATGAAAGTGCGATTTACTGTTTTGCTAGAGACAGTCTGATGCCCTGACTCCCTGTTCACAGGTAACTCACTCTGAACCAGCCTTTGCGTTTCGGGTTGTACCTCTCAAGCTTTGAAGAGATCTCCACATCTGAAAACGTGGTTCTCCTTTCCCCTTGAGAGAGTCATGCAGTAAAATCTTTGTTTCCCTTCAAGTCCTGATTCTTTATGCATGAGGCAGCTTTTTTACTGTACATCCTTTGATTTGAAACCGATAGTGGTGCATACTGTAAAAAATGGTGTAACATCTTCCTTTTGCTCAGGGAGCTCTCTGCTGTTTTTGTGGTGCTTCAGATGTGTCCTGGTACGTAGGTTGTCCTGCCGCTCTTGCTGGGTTCGTGGTTTGGTATTCCCCGAGACTGCAGTCTCTTCTTTCATCTCAGAAGCAGAGTTTGTGAGGAAACTCCTTCCATCTGAGACTTTCTTCTCATGTTACAGTCGCTTTTACAGCTAGGTGAGATGTTTGTCTTTGGCATGACAGCTCTCCTGACAAATGGTTGGTTAGTGGGATGCTCTCCTTTTGATGTTCAAGTTGCTATGCGTAGAGAAGTTGCTCAAGTGAGAACTTAGCTTACCCTCCAAGTCCAAGTGTCTTTATCTACAGTTGTTGTCTTTCAACCTGTGGTTCAGGGCCTTGGGTCGGTCAGAACCAGCTACTGGGTTTTGTAGAGACACACAATTTTTTGCGAGCTGTATTGACCCTGGGTTCTGCCAGCTTCTGCTTTTTATGATCTCCTTAGCCCTGTGGGGCTCTTCAAATTGTTTCATACTTCAGTTTGAGGTGCATCTCTCTGATGTGCAACACCTGAGTAATACATTCAGTCTCCAGTAAAAGCAACATCAATGATCAGTGGGCAGAGCCACTAGACTGATGGCACCCACGGGCTTAAGCGCTTCCTTGGAACAAGCACATAGCATCCGGCTTATTGGGGAGCTCCTGTAAGTAATAAATTGCATGTTGCCCCTTCAGAGAAATACGTGCTTGAAACACCTGGGAGATACGGCAACCACACAGTTATTCAAGCCCAGACTCTGTAGGATTTGCTCTGTAGGTAAGCAGAAGTATTTCTCTTTTATTTGGGTAAGAGGCCTATTTAGTCTAATTAGAAAGCACTTTGGCAATGATGAAGCAATATGAGCACACAGGAACGCAAAAAGCCCATCTTCACTGTACACAGATAAAGAGAAATGAGCAAATAAAAGGCGAGATCCCAGAGTAGAAAGGATTATAAACTGGCAAGAGATAGAGTTCTTATTGCTAGGTTGATATCCCTAATTGATATAAACGTGAAGCCCTGTACAGTCTGTGGTGGTTAAAAGATACGCATCTAAATAATATTTAAATAGATTCTTGCATTTTTAAGACCCACTAGGGTGTAATTGTATTCAACTTAATTAAATGAACTGAAACCCCCTGATAACTGTGCATTACTACTCCTAAATAAAACATTCTCCAAAGAGACTTCAAGATGCTTAGTTAAGGCGCTAAAAAAAACCTGAGCCCAGCGCCATGAAGTTTTGCACGAGCAGCTTTATTTTTAGTTCATCTGTATGCTACCTGCAGTGGTTGAGAGTGGGTGTTAATAGTGCCGTACCTCTGCTAGAGGTTTCACTGAAGTGCTTCAGGGCAGAGTCAGTCTTTCTGGTTTTACATTGTTCGTATGAATGTGGGGTGTCTATTTAAGCTAGCTTATTAATGCCACCAAAGAGCGGGAGCCCCTCTGCGCCTGTGCCAGCGGTGGGCACTCGGTCCCTGCAGAAGCGAGGGTTTGCGGCGAAGCATGGGCAGGCAGGACGGGCGGCCTTGGTGAGAGGGGGCCTGGGCGCAGCTTGCTTATGGGAGCTGCAGGAAACCATTTCTTCTGCTGCTAAGATTACATGGGGAAACATGGATTGCTGCCATGCTCAATTACGGTTGCTTCCTTTCCTGGTAAAAGACGGCCCGTCAGGAAGCGGTAGGAGTGAAAGCGAGGTTAGTCCCTGGGTACGCAGAAGTGTTGGGTGTATCCTCCAGGCTGCAAGCTGCTGAATTTCTAGCAGGAAAAAAATAGAAGAATAGCAGAGTTTGAGAAAGCAGTTTAAACATTGACATTCTGGTTTTCCACAGCTGACAGCCAGGCTGCCCTCTGCGCTCGCAGCTGTAAATCAAGGGCTGTGTCTCTGGGCACACAGTATCCCATACCGCTGGGCAGAGCAACCAGGATAACTGATTTCCATATCTGTTCCCAAAACAGAGGAGAGACCCTATTGCACCTTGGTGTGCAGAACAATATTTTTTCACGCGTCGTAAAACTGGATTTTGGGGTGAAGGCAGATATTCCAAGATTTCCTTTCCCCCTTTCCAAAACCTTCACATGGATAGCAGGAGAATGCCTGTCTCTTGGAAGTGAGCCTCTTAAATGGCACACGGAGGAATAAGTAATTGTGCTTACTGTCACACCCAACTTCGTAATAGCGTAGTAGCATATCTAATAAATGTAGTAGCATCGGGATGCTCATTGCTGAGCTGGGTGCTGCATGAATAAAGGTGCAGTGCTGCCCCATAGCTCTCGCCACGTAAGTGCAGATGAGGCGATAGGCTCGTCCAGCCAGAAGGAACCTGGGGCAACTGCATCCCCACCGGGCTTTCCTGGGCACTGGCTGTGCTCTCTCCTCCGCTCTGCGGTAATTGTAGCTGGGGGGAAGGTCCCGGTGTACGATTCAGCTGCTGAGGTGGTGAGAAATTAGGGAAGGCATGGAGGGCTCTCCTCCTTCATCAGGGCATCCCCGAAGCCAGTGCCACCGGGTTCCAGTGGGCTGAGGGTAGCTGCGGTCCTTAGGGAGGGCCAGGCAGGAGACTTGTTCAGGATCTCAGGTCTGACTCTCGAAAAGGGTGGGGGGGGAAAACCCCAAACCCAGAGAAGAAGAAATACGGAGGCGAGGGGAGCACAGTGGTACACTGAAGAAGCAAGGGAGAGGGGCAGGGGGAACAGAGAAAGAAGGGTAAGAAGTTTATTGGAGTGAACTTTCCTTTTTCTGGGCAAGGTATGTCCTGCTCTTGCCAAACTGTCCTGGTGAAAAGCATAGCAAAGTTTAAGAATAAGATGGTTATTCTTACTACCGTGGCACTTGGAAAAATATATGAGTAGAGAGGAACAAAGGTCAGAGTAGGTACTTGACACTGTTGGTTTTTATACAGCACCTAGCACAAGGCAGAATGAAATACCATTTCTTCCACAAAGAAATTACAGACTGTCAGAGCTTCTTAGTGTCGGAGGAAAAAAGAAAAATAAACGCTTCATAGGCCAAAAGAAATTTAGTGCATTTTATTTGGAGAAACTATTTAGGGACCACCAAATTGGATAAAGAATTATTTAACTAAACAAGCAATTGTTTTGCGTTTGGTAGTGTGGTGACAATTATGTGTATGCCCCTTATTCATATACTTGTTACGAGCCTGTGTATATTGCGTCTCCGGCAAGAATTAACTTGCGCAGTAGATATTTAGGGTATAGGGTGCTATAAAGGTTTTACTGCCATGTGCTGATGCAATAGAAATTCACAAATCCAAAGTTTAGTAAGTGCTTTCCTTACTGTTTTATGATGTTGACAAAGTACTCCATTTAAAGGATAAAAAAATTAGGTTAGAATAAAGTCCCATATAGGGGCAGAATATTAGTGTATCAGTAGATGGTACTGATATTTTGGATATTGTTGATGTATGGAGGTTGACTTACAGACAAATAGAGTTGCAAAAACAGTAGAAAAATAATTACCTATTCCTAAAATAAAATCACCCTTCGAATACTTCTCAGCATACTCCTAAGAGTATGTTCATAGTGAAACCCTTATTTCACAGTAATTTCTGGCTTTTTTTTTCTCAGTTGAAAATGAAACCAGAATTTCATACAGCAGAATCATTGTTAAAGAGGATTTCAGTGCCTTTTGGTTCATTGACTTAGATTAGTGCATTTTATTGTTTTATTGTGTTTCACCAGTACATCCATCTATGAGGGAATGCCCCTTAATGTTACTGGTATAAAGTAGAAATCAGTTTTGACTATGCTTTTTGTAGTAAAACTTGGACATAAGCATGACCAAAGTTTGCGTTCTCTGAATCTACCATGCAGCTTTAGCACCTTGGGAAATACTGTAAAACACACTTGCTGAGCTTACGCAGTTGTCCTGAGATACTGTTGTCGTCTCAGTTTGTTTTGTCTTTAAATATCCAAATTGTTTTTTTTTTTCTTTACATGTTGTCTGTTTGTTTTTTTCAGGCTATTGTTTTAATGAGTTGCTCACACCTCAGTTATGTAGACCCAAACAGTCACATAAGATTTGGTTTTGTCATATTGTGTTACTAAATATATAAAGAAAAGATACGAATTTTAATGAGACCTCCGTCACAATTGCGGTTGATATTGCCAGCTCACTGAGATAAAGATTTATTTTATCATCTGCTTAAGATGTCTGGCTTTTGCATATCTATTTCATTAGACTCTAACTTAACTCAAACAGGAAGCCACCTCATAACATATGCTAAACTTCCTGATTCTGAAACAAGAAATTCATCTCTATCTCCTTAATGGTGCTTTAATCCCATATACATTAATTTCTTAATTCTTACCATTCTCCTGTTTACCATTTGTTTCTGCTCCAAGTGTCAGGATAGAAGCCCACTGCAGCTGGTGTGCACGAAGAGACACATTTCCACTCAATTTGAGAAAAAGTCTCAGAAAACGCAGTGTGCAAAAGGAGGAGGCAGTGAGAGCAAGGGAGACAAAACTAATGAGAGGTGATGTCAGGTGCAGTTATTACATGGCTTAAGGAGTTGTTAATTTACTCCGCTTTACAAGCTGGCAATGATAAACTCTGCCTGACTGCTGACCAGCCTGGTGGGTACTGTGGCCTGGCAGGTATCAGAGCAGACGAGTTTTGAGTTACATTTTGATGAGCTCAGTGCAGATCACCTCGGGGAAAGGAGGATAGAAGATAATATACTGTTATTAGGGAAGCTGGACATTAAGGGTGCTTTGAACTAACTTTTCATGAATAAAATTTGCATGTAATCTTGTCTGTCAAGATAATGAGCATGTGAAAGAGCTGGTTCTACTTGTGATAAATACCCACTTTTTAAGTATGTTGGAATGTACATTTGCATAGATACAACTTTTTCGTTAGCATGCATATATATATACACACACACATATTTTTATTTTTTACATAGAGGACTTCCTTGTTTGCATGCCAGAGAGAGGGATCCCAGTAGTGTGCTTTCAAATCGATTTTAATTTACAAAGGGAAAAACGTAAATCACATTCGGAATGCTTTTCCAGAGATGCTTTGTTACACCGTCTTGATAAAGACTTCAGGGCTTTACAGTGAAAAGTGGGGGGGGGGAAAAGTGATGGTGCTGATGGTGAAGGAAGCGCATTATTTGCAGAATTTTGAAAAGGCAAGAGTTTTGATGTAAAGATAGGGCAAGGTTTCATATATATTAGAAAAAGGTTACATAGCTGTGTGATTTAATACAAAGTTTCTGGGTCTAGAGTGACTGCTCTGAACTCAGTGAGCTGTATTAGTTATTTCAGATAACTGCTGCAAAAGCTTTTATATCAAACTGTACCATTGTGCATTCTGCTTATTGTACAGAATCTAGAACTGTTTTAACCATGCTGCAGAGAGCTTGACACAGTTTTATTAGATCTATTTTTGTAACTCTGTCTGTAAAGTCGCATAGCTTAATGACTCAACCCTCAGATGCCATAAAAATTAATGGAAAGTCTTCCATTGAATTGGTCTGATCTGTATGTTCTCTTTGTTCTCGCGGTGTCCAGCTATAGAGAGGTCAAGGGAACCACGACAACCCTTCAGCATCCTCTAAAATAGCTGTTCTCAATATAAAAATGTCATGACTTCTACACTGAGTATTTTATGCCTTCCCCTGAATATCAAGGCAGGCGCTGGGCTGCCTGGCCTCGTGCTTCTGTCTCATTCACATTTCTGACCCCGTTGACTGTCAAGACAGACTTTGAACCTGTCACTTCATGGATAGTGGAATTGTTACTTCTGCTGAATGGAAGATTGTCCTTTCCAAGCCCTAGGAAAAGAAGGGAACGTTTCTCTAGTAGCTTGTTGGGTTTATTTTTAGTGGCAACCATTTTGAAGCTGAGCCAGAAGGCAAAATATGAGCTTTATTCCTGGCAGAAACACACTGCTAGCAAGGGACAGGTAGGAAGGTTAGAAATGTATAACAGATACAATTATTGTGAAGTTCCACAGGTTTTCCTATGGATGGCTGTCCTCATCATGCAAGTCTGTATTACTGTAGCAAATTGAGATGTGAGCCCTAGCCGGAGAGGTACATGCAGATTTAACTCTTTTGTTTTGAAAAGGTTTGGATCTAATTTAAATCTGCCTCCTTAGAAAGAACTGTGGAGGAACGTGAAGTACAGTGTCTCTCTCAAATTAATCACCTGAAGCCTGAATTCATGTATTAGTATATTTTGCAGTGCAGGAAAGTAGGCTGCCGGTCTGGGGTTGCCTAGGGAAGGATGCACAAGTTTCTCGAGCTTCTATGAGCCTGCATTAAGAAAAAGATCTAAAAAGGACTGGTATCTTATTCAAACTTGTCCCATGAAAATCTGAGCATCCCTTGCTTTCTAGGTAAGCTAGTTCTGCTTAACTTTAAACATCGCGTAGGATGTGTGCTATGTAGATGAAGTCCTGTTGAAAACAGTGTGTTTATTAGGCATAAATATATTTCCCTTCAGCAGATGTTCTCATTTCACCACTTTTTTGGTCTCTCCTCCCTCTTACCCCCTTCCCCTCCCCAAACAAGCCTGTTTGCTCTGGCCCACGTTCTGGCTTTCATTTATGTACTTCTTATAGCTATCCAAACCAAAGGTATTATTGAAATGCAGGGTCGTGTTCCACAAATTTTTGGTAGGCGTCCCTCTTAACATCCAACTGCCAGAAATAAGCTGCTAATGTTTACAGTGACTCTCCACACAGTAGTCCTCTGTTTCAGGCACGGAAATGGATCTTTTTTCTGCTCTTGGGCTGTGAAGGTCAAAACCATGCCTTTGCCAGGGCATGATTGCAAGGCATTGTGAAAACGCATCTTCCCTTCGTCTCTGCCCTTTCCATGCACATTTATACTTTAATAGGAAGAAGTCAGATTTTTTTTTTATCCCCTCCCAGTTTCTGACCTGTTCCTAACCTCCCAGTTTGTGCAAGTGCTGTGGCCATAGCTGGAGCAGCTTTTAAGTTATGAACTTGTATAGCTGCATTGTGTGCCGTAATCTGCATTGCTATGTGCAGATGGAGACCCATCTGTCTTGCTAACCAAACAGGCTTGTAGTGTGCACATCTTTTTTTACACTTTTGAGATTCATGCAGTTAAATGAATTTCACCCAGTGGCTTGGAGAGTGAGCACATATATCTGATAGTCAAGTCCTCTTTCCTGACATTCCTAACATCTGCTGGAATAGGAGGAGGATATGCTGGAATATGCAGTTTTATAATACATTTTTCAGAATCTGAGGTAGAAAAGTACACACTCAAATAGTTGTATTTTATGTAGCTTTTTCTAAAACTCTTATTCTGCATGGCAATTTATGCAGAAGGTATGTATGCTGTGCCAGTGCCTAGTGTTTAGGTCCATATGCAGGTTCAGGAGATGTATACGTTATTTAGCAAAGTCCATTATTCCTCCTTAGCTTAGCGTTTTTATTTTATTACTATTATTAAAATATGAATGTATTTTTACTTAATTTTATTGCCAACAGAGCTCTCTGACAAAACATTTTTCTCCTTTACACTTTCAGATGTCAAATACAAAGGATTCTGCCAGCGCGTTAAACTAACTGATGTGCAGTGACCGATAAATCCTAACTTTATAATAAGTGTCAAATCGTTCCAACTTTTCTTTGTAGTCACTCCATTAAGAGGAATCCCGATGGATTCCTTGGGTATTCACATGCATATCAGAACTAATTCTGTGGGAATTCCAGGGCAATTCATCATTTACTCTGTGTTTTATGATGCCAAAAAATTTTGCATGCATACATTATAAGATGGAAATTTAGGAACATATTTGACAACTGAAAATAGAAATCTGAGATAACTTCTGTTTTCATTAGAATATTTTATTAAATCTTCATTTTAGGTTTAACCCTTTAAAACTAGTGGGTTGTTTACTTTCCTGGCTATCAGACTATTTTATGAAAAGGTCTCAGGCAATAGTGAAGTCTTAGGAGGAACGTGTTGTAACTTTTTATGAATAAATTAAAGCATTTCAGGAATGGTATTTCTGCTCAATATTTGTGTTCTTACAAATCTTTTCCACCAGAGAAGATCTGTGGGATTACATAGCTGGAACATTGCAGTTTGTATGGCAATAAACACTACTGGTGCAAAGCAGTCTTCATGGTAGGGCTTTGGTTAACTGTTAAATTTGTAACAAAATGAGAAAGAGTTTATTATGAGGTCTTGGTTTTAAAAATATTACTGACCTAAAGCAGTTAAGAGCCCATCAGTGGCTAATGAATTACAGATATATCAGTAAGAATAAATTTGAAAGCTGTGTCTTTTTCCATTACTCACATAAGCTGTTTCAAATATGGGACCCGTCTACATCAAAATGGGACATAGTGGCACATAACTGAAGGCTTATTATAAATTGCATTGTCTTACTATTTTTTGGTATCAAATAGCTGTACACTTTTTCCTACCTGTGAAACTAAAATGGCGGTCCATGTCTGTTTAGATACTGTCGTATTAGTATTGGAATCAGGATCAATGTAGGGCTATTAATGAGGAAGAAGAGGAATGATGGGTTTAGACTTTTATTTCTATTATCTTAAAAATCCTCTAGGTTTTGGCTTGCATATGAAAGCAAGGAAGTAAAAGGAACTTGTGAAAATTAACATTGGCTTTTATTCTTTATGCATCAGAGTGAAATATTTTGAAAATATTATTACTTGTGAATGCTTTTATTGTTCTATTTTATTAACAATGCTAGGGGATTTTTTTTTTTTTTAACATTTCGGACAATTCCTTTGACTCTGTGCTTTGTAAGGGAATGAATGACTTCTCAAGCTGGAGCTAAAGTTTTGCATATGAATATTTTTAAAATATTAACTTGAAAACAAAATAGAAATACAAAGCACACTGGTGGTGATTTTGTGTGAGACAGTTTAGAACTGTTTGGAGAAGTTGGGGGGTCAATTTAATGAATGGACAGACAAAATGCCATAGTTCAAAATTCATCTTGTGGTTAGTTGTACTTCTGGTTTGATGATATGTAAAGTAGGTCCTCTTGGCCATTATCAGTGCAGTAGGAAAATGCAGCATCTTCTCTTCTTTTAGTTTTGCCATGTTTTTAATAGTTCTTGAAGAATAAAGGAGAATGATGGAGATAACTATTTGTAGGGGTAAAATTTGAGGTAATACAAGTCAGATATACAATCCTTTGTTAAGCTATGACCTTATTTCCTTATATGTAACATGGGTGTGAAATACTTGCTGTCTTTGGCTTGGGTTGATTTATGTGTCTGTTTCTTTTTCAACAAAAGCAATGCTTTCTGGATACCCACATGCATAAACTCTGAAGCTCTTTGCTACAGAGACAACTGATTCAATCATCATCTTTCACTACAAGTTTCTGGCAAGCTGAAATGTAAATGCAAATATTTGTATTTTTGTTCTCCTTTTTCAAAGCTTGCGACATTAAACCCCAAAGCTGTCTGCATCTAGTTAGGCGGGTGCTTGCTACTGTTGCAGAGCTGTTAATTTGTAAAGCTAGCTGCCCTTAGTCTGGTAACCCAACAAAAGCAGGGTTGCAATGAGTATGTGTTTCAGTTATCAATTCTCATCTCTAAGATCTTGTGGTATTTCTGTTCCTTCATCTTTTTTCGGGTGTTAAGCTTGCTTTCACAGAAAGGACTGGTCTTCCCTGGAGAGCTGGCATGAGCTGTGTTTGGAGCATAGCCCCTAATTTGAGTCCCAAGCATTGACAACAATCCCTTCTGTCAGTCAGTCAGTCAGGCTGGTGCCTGCAGCTCAACTTCTCTGGACGTTGCGGCACTGGCAGACTGGGTCGCTTGTGAATAGGCCTTTCTTTGCAGCCGTGTGCTCGCTGGCGGTGGGGCCACCCGCGTTCTGCGGGCTTTAATTGGGGTGCTGCTATTGAGCTGATTTTGCTCTAGGGACAGTCACAAGCCTTCAGCCTTGTAGAGACCACCTTTAAAAAAAGCACAGTGAACTGCACGCCAACATAAGTGTAAAATGAGCACTTGCTCAGCTTGGTTTGATCCGTTGTGCGGCGCCGTTGCTGTCCCGTGAGCGGCCCGTGACCGCGGACCTGAGGAGCGCGGGTGTGGGAAGGTGCGTGGAGGAGTGCTGGAGCGTGCTGCAATCCTCACCTCGGCTCCACCCGGCTCTCGGCTAAGCTGAGGTTCACGTGATATGTTTGGATTTGGAGTATATCACTCAGTTTCAGAGTCATGACTTTACCTTCGCAAGTCACACCTATTTCCGAGCAGGTTTACTACGTGAAATGTAACGGTTTCCAGAATTGAGAGGAGACGGACTGATAAAGTAAATAGGCAGATTTCATATTGTTCTAATAAAATGATGGTTTCCCATCTTGCCCTTCTATCATCACTGTTTCCAGCTCCTATACTCGTAACTGGCAAAGCTTATCAAGGAATAAACAGACTCTGTCTGGGGAAGATAGTCCAAAGTGGGAATTTTTGGTTACCCTTGGAGTGGGATGTTTGTTATGATGGAGTGGCTGGGATTCAGATGTCGCGTCGTCTCTTTGGAAATCATACAATTTTTCTTATTGCCTGCAACAGCGAGCAAATGAAGGTTGAGTTTTGGGGTTGTTTTTTCTCTTTGGTGTTTGTTTTCCTCCCCTGCGCTGCGGCAGTGGTGTGCATCCCCACTGAGTGTGCAAACCTTGTGAAAGCGGCTCGTTGCGTGCATGGGATCAGCAAGCACGCCCTCAGCCGCTGGAGGGGTGTCCAGTTGCGCAGGCAGATGTATGGAGCTTGTGGCACAGGTGGAGAGTCAAAGTTTCTTCCCCAGCTTGTTGGGAAGTGATGGGATGGCAAGGAGGTGGCTGGAGGAAGATGTATGCTCGCTGCCCGCTGAGAGGGTAGTACTGCTGCTCTAGTAGAAAGGCAGGGTAGCACTGTCGCGCTCTCAAAGACGCCGTTGTTTTGTCCTTGTAAACTACACGCTTGCTTAGTGGTGTGGAAAGTTGTTTGTCCAAAGCTCTGGAAAGCCTGAAGTTCCCAGAAGTGTATTTGCACTAAGGAACCCTATCTTTTAACATTTGAAACATCTCCCGTTTGAGATCTTTGGCAGGTTGAGAGATAGGAAATACAGTAGAAAATACAGAGGTATGTATAGAGGAGTGTGTGTGTATAGATACATATTTAGTGTAGTTATTTTGCTTCTGCTGCTCCAACAAGTGACATGCAGGTTGTTTTCCACCTGTACTGTACCCAGTAGTTTTAAGAAACTGCAAGCTGTTCTGAATTTTGGGAATGTGAGCTCTACAAAACTTCCTGGGGAATTTGAGATACCTGTTGCACATGTGGAATTGCACTTAAAAAAGTAGAGAGTGTGTTTCACAGAGTCTGAGGTTTAATAGGCTTTCACTTTGATTTAAACTGGAATGTTTTTTCCAATTCTCTGGAAACGATACTTCATTAAAACAGGTCTGAGAGCAGGATCACATACTTATTTCCAAATGGCAACAGCTTCAGTAAGATGTGGTTTCTAATTAAAAGATTTCCTCCTAGCTCATATGCTAAAAGTCTGCATTGCAACTTATGTATACTGTTAGCATAATTATTTTTAAATGATTTCTCAATTGCTTAGTTTTTTCTTAATATTCAAGACATAATTTTATATTTATGTGTTGCATCTATTAACAGCAACGATGAAATAACACTCCGCAGTGTATTCTTGTTCTTCTCAGAATATGCACAAAGTGTAGACTGTTACCTTTTAAAGAATGTATACAATAACATATATGCTCTGTCGAAAATTAGACAAATAGAGAAACAAAATTACTCTATCCCATCTTTTGGACCTATTTGAAGCGTGTGCATATTGTACCAAAAAAATTGTTTATTCACCCTGCCCACTCCCTTGCCCAGCCCTTTATGGCATACATATCTGAAGTTCAGAAGGATTTCTCATGCCACTTAAAATCCAGCCTGTTTTTTGTTTTGGTTTGGGTTTTTTTTTTTCCCTTATTTATCCATCATTTAGAAAGTATGAATTTTGACTGTAATTAACAGATGATTACAATTAGATTCCTGTCTATAGCCATTTTATTAACAGGGTAGCAATCCTGCCTAGCAAAGCAGACATTTGGGACTGTTTCCACCTCCAGTATATCTTAAAAGACCAACTGGCAGAGTGTCTTTGTGGGTGGCATAAACTTGCCTGTTAAAGTCATTTGGCTGGAATTGTTTGCAGTCCAGCTGATTGTGCTTATAAGCAAGAAGTTTAATGTTTTAAATTGCTGTTAGTCATTGTCAAGGAAAGCAGGGCTACTCCCAAGTAAATAAGGTCAGTGAAACATATGTAATGACTGGTTATTGGATGAGTGGGCAGCTGCTTGGGAGAACCAGGTGGAATATGAATATATGTGGGTGGGAGGGAATTGAGGCAGATAGTGCCTGGGGATATATTGTTCGTCTGTTGTGCGTTGCTGTCCCTGCCTTCTCTCTCCGTATAGGAATTAGCAAGGACCCACCTGTTTGTGAAGAGCTACTGTGGTACTGCAGTTCCCAACTGTTCTTGCATGCTCGGAGCTAAGGATTAAGAGGATGACCCAAGAGCTGTGTGCTGGACATGCTGCAGGGAGAGGGTCTCCCTCAGAGTTGTGGTGTTACCTTTAAATTAGAATTTTAAAATTGATTAACGTCTTTTCTTTTTCTTTTTTTTTGTCTCCACCATAGGATGGGTCACTGGGAAATATTGATGACCTGGCACAGCAGTATGCAGACTACTATAACACCTGCTTCACAGATGTGTGTGAGAGGATGGAAGAGCTGCGCAAACGGAGGGTTTCCCAAGACCTTGATATGGTACGTAGAGAAGTTATGACTTTATTAACAAATGATTGCCATTCAGGCCCCAGATGAAGAATTGATATTTCAGCTTGAAGAGTTCTACCCAGGGAAATAACTATATGCAATTGTGTTCATGTGCACAAACATTTCAGCCAACTCAATTAAACACTTGGAAATTAGCAGGATTAGTTTTTTCTAGGTATTTGTTATGATTTATTAAGCCTTTGAGTCTGCATTTTGTAGTTCTTCTTTAATTAGAGTACTTTTTGCTTGCGCACATTTGCTTGCAAACCTCAACTCTTGGAGGTAAGATAGTATCTGACAAAAGCATCGTTTCCTTGCTCCAAGATGCTCGCAGTGTGAGCACAACAAAACTGTGTGCTGTTTTTCAGTTGCAACTGTTAAAGTTAAGCTTCTCAGAACTCCAAGGTGCAAATAGTGGTTTCAGGCTCCCAAATGTAAGCAATCTTCAGTTTTGTGAACCCTTTTCCATTATTACACATTACAGAACCTGTAGCAGGGGACATTGAGTCACCAAGTCCTTCAGGCTGGAAGGGACCTCAGGAGGTTTCTAATGCAACCTTCGGGTCAAAGCAGTGTCAACACTGAATTCAAACCAGGTTGCTCAGGGCTTTATCTGATAGGGTTTGAAGACCTCCAAGGATGGAAGCTTTGCAGCCTCTCTGAGCAACCTGTTGTACTGCTTCACTGTCTTCATAGTGAACTTTTCTTCTTTCCTGATATTCTATGAGATACCCCCCCATGGCAATTTATACCTGTTGTCTCTCATTCTCATGCCATGCACCACTGTGAAGAACCAGGCTCTATCTTTTTGATAACCTCCCTATAGGTACCAGCAGGCTGCCAGTAGGTCTCCTCAAAGCTGTCTTTTCTCCAGGCTGATTCTCCCAGCTCTTCTGCAGGGCAAGGGCTCAAGTCCTTGAGCACCTTGGTGGCCTTCCCCCAGACTTACTCAAGTTTATCAATGCCTGCCTAGCATGCAGGACTGCAGAGCCAGAGGTGGTGGTCCAAGCAGGGCCTGACAGGTGCCAGGGAAAGGGGAAGAATCGCTTCCCTTGATCTCCTGGTTACACTGCTGTTGACACGGTGTGGGATGCTGCTGGCTGTCATGGCTGCCCGGGCACGCTGCTGGCTTGTGCTAAGCCTACTGTCCCCCAGGCCTTTTCTGCAGAGTAGGCTGGCCCAGCCAGTCAGTCCCCAGGCTGTGCCAGTGCACGGGCTCGCTCCTCCTCAGGAGCAGGACTTTGCATTTGTCCAAGTTGAATTTCACGAGGTTCCTGCCAGGCCATCTGAATGGCAGCCCTGCCCTCAAGCGTATTGACTGCAGCCCGAGGTGGGCATCATCCGTTACCTTGCAGGGGTGCCCTCTGTTTCCTCCTCAGGTATCTGACAGGATAGGCCTCTGCGCTACTCTGCTTGTAACTGGCCTCCAGGGACGGCAGATTATTTTTCACCCGTTCAGTTGTGTAGACTCCCTGGGGAGTCCCACTTTAGCCAAAACTAATCTATATGCAGGTTATCTCCATGCCTCATTTTTGTTAGGTTTAAGAAGGAACCTTTTAGGAGGCCTATCACAAAAACATCAAGTGTTTTCACTTGTTGGACAATTTCCTTACTGTCCTATAGCATTAGTAAATGTTTGTCGCTACTTAGGGTATGTATGTATTGCTGATTGCTGTGCTTTTTTCATTGTAAACGTCTTTGTTAGTTTTCATAACATTCATAAAGATCATCTGTGACAGAGGAAAAAGCTTTTAGGTCTGCTTTGTTAGGTCTTCAGTGTTAAGTTTGTGTTTCCCAACAGCATCGTATGTTTTTACATACAAACTTACAGATATTTCCTTCAAGTCTTGTCTCATGGAAAATGTGTTACTAAAGAAATTATTTTTTTGTCACTTATGGTTTTGCTGTGGTGGTAACTTTTGTATAACACATACAGAAATGCATAACCAAAGTGTGGTTAATACCTCTATTGAGGCACAGCGCTGTGGCAGAGCCAGCATGGGATCTGATCACAGTCCTGCAGTTCCTCTATGAGATCAAATCCTTTAATACAAATTCAGGAGCTGAAGTTGTGTAATTGTGTCTTCTACCTTTGCTTCCCCACATCCTAGCACTGACTAGCAGCAGAGAGTGGTTTGTGTCCTTTCTTTAGCAGCTGTACCTGATGATGTAGATTACTTAAGGCTACTTTCTTTCTTCTTGGGATTCCAATTTAGCAACTGAGAGGTTTCCAGAGCTTGTACAGGCTACGAACTTCAGTTACACAATGAAGGGCTGCAGGATCAAGGCAGAGAGAGTCACCTCCTCTGCCCCACTGAAGTTTGCTAGTTCCTTCTTTATTTTTAAATGAAAAAAAAATCAAATGTATTTTGCAGACCTATTGCTGCCAAAAAGTTCCAAGTGTTAAACAAAAGGTCATTGCAGGAAATCCCTTTGTAGACAGACCTTTGAGGCTTCTGTGCAAAGAAGCTGATGGCACAGAATCGTGATTCTTGTGAAAACCCCCATGCTCGGCATACCTGGTATTCTGGGTAGCTGTTGGCAGCAGTGAAACCCCCTTTCCTGGCACTCTTGGAAGGCAGCTCCTGTGCTGGGTAATGAAGCATGCCTTATGGCGGGAGAGGACTCCCTTCCATTTAGACAGATGGGCCTAATTTGGCTCCCTTCACGTCTGAAGCTGCAGAAGCCAGGCCGGGGAAAGCCATGTGAGCTTAATTAACTCACATCAAAAGTGCAGAGCTTCACGCTGGTTTAAATAGATGTGAGCTAACCCAAGGCAGACCAGCGAGTAATTCACTAGCTCATTCTGCTCAAGAGAAGCTATAGGCAGAGAAAGTGGCTGTGTGAAAAGACATCCTGGAGATTCCTCTTCAGTGGCTCTCATATTGAGTTTGCTCACTCTAGTAGTCCAGTGATGACTTCTTGAACTGTTAGGTCAGAAAGAAGATATTGCAATTGAAAATGAAATTAGTGCTCAATTTTTGCTACGTCCATCATCACTATAATACAGTTTCTGGACATCAGATAGCCATTCTGCTGATAACACATGAGACTATAGATATTAGCTCACTTCCACAACAACAGCATCCAAACAGCGCTGACTGCAGCTGAAACTTGCTTGCATCAATATGTAGGCAGGCTTGACTTTGGGAGCGGGAAATGGCCATGTTGACTAGAATGCATTTTCAGTGTGGTAGAGTAGTATGCCTGTTTATAATTTGCTGTAGAAACTGGAGTTGGTTTAAACAGCAGAGCTGCCAAAGTGACTGCAAAATAGAATCATAGAATCATAGAATCATTAAGGTTAGAAAAGACCTCTAAGATCATCAAGTCCAACCGTCAACCCAACACCACCATGCCCACTAAACCATGTCCCTAAGCGCCTCATGTACACGTCTTTTAAATACTTCCAGGGATGGTGACTCTACCACTTCCCTGGGCAGCCTGTTCCAAGGCCTGACCACTCTTTCAGTGAAGAAGTTTTTCCTAATGTCCAGTCTAAACCTCCCTTGGCGCAACTTGAGGCCATTTCGTTTCGTCCTATTGCTAGTTCCTTGGGAGAAGAGACCAACCCCCACCTCGCTACAACCTCCTTTCAGGTAGTTGTAGAGCGCGATGAGGTCTCCCCTCAGCCTCCTCTGCTCCAGACTAAACAGTCCCAGTACTAATGTGAAAGAACAGAAGAGCTACTCATTTGTTGTGATGTTTTTCCTCTCTTTACAGCTTGAGGAAAGGTAGTATATTTGCAGTGGTTTTGGAATAGTGAATGGGGAGTAATGCTGGGGGAAATGCCAGCTTCATAGCATATCCCAGATGTGCTATAATAGCAAAATACATGCACCGAATAGCAAATATATGCAGCCCCAAAATTATTATGCACCAATATTATTGGGCTGTTAGTCTAGCCTGGCTTTGCTCTGCTGTACATTGCCCTCCTAGCAGGGTGAGGAGGGACAGTGCCATCTATATACCCTCTCTACCCAGTGGTGGGGTCATGACAGAGCTGGAGGCGGGCAGTACTTCTGCTCTTCCTCCCCCGCCCGCCACCGATGGTCTTCTCCTTCTCTTTAGCAAAGTGCTAGAACAGAGCCGAGCCAATACGCATGTAGTGCTAGTGTTTCCAGGATTTTGCTAGAGTGAAGGTTACTGAATCATGAGAAGGGGGAACCATAAGATAAACCCAACCCCTGCACTGAGATCAGGTCTAAATGAGGAATAAGGGGGCAGGGGGGAGAGTCTCTGTTGACAGCAGGGGATGTCAGCTACAGATCCCATGTGCAAAACATTTCATAAAGCAAAAGGTTTTGGGATACATCTTCAGATTTTGTAATCATGAAAGATCAGGCAATCAGCAGGTGTGATATAGCTGGGAGACTGCAGCTTGATTTTTGGATGGCAGTTCTGATGTCTTCCTCTGAAATGCGGTATGAGTGATAAATAATACGTAGCAGAAACACGAAAGGCCAAAGTTAGGTTTGGAGCTGCTTTTACTGAATGCTCTGAACAAAGAGAAAGAGTGGGTCACCCCAGGGGTCGAAGCATCCTCCAAAAGTTGCACAGAGAGGCGGCGTCGGGAGGAGCAGTGTCCTAACAAAGCAGTGCCTGAGCTGGCGGAGCTTTGCCGGGAACATGTCTTTAGCGCCAGCTCGCCCAGATTGCTCTGTGTAGCGTTTCCACTGGAAGGACAGAAATATGAAGTGTTTATTGCTGCTTCTGTACACTCTGAAATCACTTCGAGCTGTTTGGGAGCAACTGTTGATATCTTGATTGTATATTGTACTTTCTAATCAGCTCTCCAACCTTTCCTATCAGACCATTGCCATTTCAGTCTGGATATCCTGTTCTGGAGTTGAATTTTTAAAAAAATCGTTTGGTAAAATTGTTTGCGAGAGCAGCATATCTTGTAACAAAACAGTAGCTGCAGATGGAGCTGAACACAGAATATTTTTCTAAATGGTAGTGCTGTCAAGGATTGTTAGTTGTCCCTAACCACGGTAACGGCTTTTTGCGTTTGGAATTTTGCCTCTGTTTTTGTAATGGAGAATGTGCTTGGGTTTGGACATTAATGTTTGCGAACAGCATGGGAGTTGCCCACACTTCCTAGCATTTGGCCTATTCCTGTGCACCGTGTGGTTTTTTGGCTGAGGAAGAAGTGCAGTCGGAGTAGATACATCCATTATGGGCCTGAAAATCCACTGTATCACTGGTAATATAGAGCTGGACATCTGCTAAAATGCAGTTATGGCCAGAAAAGTGGCTCTGTGAGGATGGCACCTTGTTACTGCTCCTATCTGCTTCCTTTGTGTCTTTGGGATCATATCTGCCTGGCTCACTGACAAACCAGGTTCGCCTTGCCTGTCAGCAGGGCAGGACGGCATTGATATAGCTGTGAAAGAGCAAACTGCATTTTGTTGTCTCATCCATCACTGACAGCGGCCAGCTAACTGCTGCTGCCAAGGTCTGTATTGTAGCTGATGATCTTGAAGTCAAAGAACAGCTTTAAGTTTTCTGATGGGCTCTGACAGCTATGGTTGTGGCACTGAGAAGTTACATTAATCTTTTGACTTGTAAATTACATAAACCTAAATGAATGCCACTGGAAAGCTGTAAGGCACACAAGTATATACCTTTTTTTTTCTCCATCCACTTAATTCATTTTGATGTGTAAGAGGGGAAGTGTTCAGAATCTCTCTATATACATGGTGGTAAAGTACAGTGCATGTTTTTGACAAATTGACTTGCCTAATCCCATGTGTTTTTACAGTGCCTGCACATGTAAAAGATGTGATGCAAAGTCAGAAAATAGAAATGAACGCAAAACCAACATAAGTTTCTTGCCTTGCTGCCCAACACATATGTAGTCCTCATAGGTCTTGGCTGTGCATGGTTTTGAAAGGTGCTCAACAACCAGTTGTTTGGCCACAAATGGAGTTGACTATCTAGACAATGTAATCACGTATAAACGGTATGTATCCAGCAAAGCAGAGTGGTGGAAAAGTGGCACAAGTAGAGCGATTAGTAATTTAAGTGATAGAGTAATTAGGCTTTAACCTTTTTAGAGGTGTATTTCGCTGATACTGTACTGCTGGTTGGTGATACCATAAGACTACTTGAGAAACTAGCCAACCTGCACTAAAGGAGACTAAAATACCCAGAACTGTTGCAGTCAGTGATTGATGCATGTTTAAGAAAACTCTGGGAGTTAGCTACTGAAGCAAGAGTTACGATGCTGAACATCTTTGTGGAATCTGCCTCTGCCTGCACTGTAGCTGCCTCTAGCCACGTCTGCTATTCTTTGCATCTTACAGACATTAAAGTCTCAGGATCCTAAAATAGACTCCTTATTCCCTGCCATGAAATGATCAGCTCTGCTTTGCAAATGCAATACTGGCTGCTTTTACCTTTGTCCTGAGAGGACACCTCTATATCTTGCTGGAACAGGATCCCACTGTTTTGTTTTGTCTTGCTGGCTGCCAAAGGCCCTCCAAAGTGTAAACAACATCTGAGTTGGATTAAAAAGGTATCTACAGCACAAAAAAAGAGCTGGAGAACACACAGATAAGACTTCCTAAATTTTGGAGAGTTTCTAGGCCTTATCAGGCAAACACACAAAAGAAAAAGTAGCAGTAAAAGACATGGACTTTAAAGCATTATTTTTTTTTCTCCAGTATAGCTTGAAATAGGGGGGTTGCCTGAATATAGGATGCATAAAGTAGATTTACACAGAAAATATATAATAGAGATTTACTATGTGTGCAGTCGCAGTCTCTCAACATTTTAGGCTTTATCTCTGTAAGTTAAATTCATAGTAATTTTTTCATCATTAATGGAGCTTTTCAAAGGTAGACACAACGGAAATTCTGGAACAGACGGGCTATTTTTAGTGTCTCATGTATCACACACCAAGACAGCAAAGGCATTTAAATACAGAGCTAGCATTAAGCATGAAAATAAAGCAAGGCTTGTTCCATACACAGCAAAGTGAATACTGTTCTTAAAACAGTTCTTAGTCCACTTAGTACTAGCAGACTAAGTAAAAATCTCTCAACTTTTTCTAAGCTAATGATCCCCTGCAGTCTCACCACTGTTTTTGTTGGAAGCCCATTTATGAATAATCCCTTAAGTAAAATCTGCCTGTTTGTAGGCAGAGTTTATAGGCTGGAGACTCGGCAGACTGCACAGCTATGGTGGTTTGGGTGACCTTATCTTCCTTTCATACATTTGGAGGGTCCTTGCTTTTTGGAGCAGGATCTTCAGTTTAACACTTCAGGTCTTCTGAAAATGTTTGTATTTTTGGCAGTGTCAGTATTATGGGAAGAGCAGGTTGTTAAAGGTAATTGTTATTTTTTTCTGAACTGGTAATACTGTTATGAATAAAATAATATTTATGTTATAAATAGAAAAGATAACTCACTTCTGGTAGTATGACTGGTAATTGTGGAGGAGAGAAATTCTCCTTGGCGTTACAAATGTTTTTCTAGCCATTCTTAATCTTTTAGCATCATCTGTAGTGATTTTCTTGTCCCTTTACATTCAGCAGAACCTAAGATCAATTGAAAATATTCTTAGTGTGCTGTTCTTCTATCCTAGAAGGTGTGTGTATCTGCTGGAACTGACAGACTAGATTTGTATTAACTCTGTGATTTAATCTTATCAGAGCCTGAGGACTTTGGGGGGAGGGGGGAATTGGTAGACTAACTTCAGCTCCCTTTGTGTATTTTTTTTTTTTTCCCTTTCTCCCCTCTGAATTTAAAAATGACAGCAAAAATGGAAATGTACAGCTATCTGGACCATTAGGTAAATTTCATTGCAAAGGATACAATTGTTAAAAAAGAAAGCAAATTAAATTGTCATTTAAGAAGGTGCGTCTCTGAGGAAAAAAAACAACAGAAAAAACAAAGCCAACCAACAAACAAACAAAAACCCCAAAACACTCAAACTCTGTGGTGAACAGTTTCTGTGGCGTGCAGCCCAGCTTGCCATTCACATATTACTAGAAGAATTCCAAAATACCCAGCTGAGTGGCATTACTCTGTGAAGGATAGCAATGTTTATTGGCTGGGTCAGAAGAATGTCAGACTTTTGTAATGTGGTAGCAGCTAAATCAACAGAAGAATGAACCTAGAAGGTGTATTTAGATTACTCCTCTTTGTCCTTGTGTAGCTTCAGCCTGACTCCCCAGGCAGCCTCTGTGTACCCTCCTTCTGTCCCCCAACCACTGCTATCCAGTCCATCTATGTGTGCTGAAGATGGCTGACGGCAACTTCAGATGTCAAGTAACTGTTGCGCTAGCTTGCGCTTCTGCGAAGTCCTTGGGTAGAGGAACACCACCCTGGGTCCTGAGGATATTGCTCAAGACAGAAGTCTTTAAGTTAGTGAAGTATTCAAAAACCGCACTTGTTAGAACCGTAACAGCCTTGCAGGTCATCAGGGAAAACAAACAGGTCTTAATCAAGAATAAATCAAGAGCATGTTGTGATGAGAATGAGAAACACATCATGAGTATATGTGCACATCTGGATATGCTTTGGAACGTCTGTTTCTCCGCAGCAGAAGGACGCTCCTCCAACAAAGATGCCCAGAGGAAGGCAGGCCTCCATCTGCGAATTCAAAGGGGTGGTTGTTTTTTTTTTTGGTTTTTTTTTTCTTTTTTTTTTGCCAGCCTGGCCCTGCTCTTCATGATGTAGGTTCTGATGTTGCACAGCTACTCTCCTTTGATCTCTCCATGCTTTATCTTCTCTCAGTGTTGTGTAGGTTTCCTGTTTCAGCAGGGTCGCCTGAAGCACACAGAGAAATGCTCCGTTTCAAACAAGATGGTCTGTGAATTTTGTGTTTGAAGGAGAATTCAAGCAGTTTGAAGAGATGCGATTTCTTTGGTGATTGATCAATCTGTTTTCCACAAAATAATAAAAAGGAATGTCTATCAGCTGGAATCCCCTCTTCCTGACTCCCATATGTCATATCCCTCTTAATTTATACTTGTAAGTTTTCCCCAATAGTTTAGATTTTAGCTGTATCTTACATAAGGGAACAAAGTAATTTGGGATTACTACATCCAGATTTTCCATTACTTTAAGTCTTTTTTGGCGGTTCAAGCAAATTGAGTTGGGGAAGGCAATAATCCTGTAAAAAATATATGTATGAAAATTAATGGGTAATATTTTGCAAAAGGTTTCAATTTCAGTACCTTATCAGAGGGGGATGAATTTCTTGTGTTGCTGGGCATGATGAACAAAATCAGTCATGGATTGGAAACTAATTAAATAAGAAAGACTTCAAATGATTAGCAAAATTTGGATTCATAAGTTCCTTACAAAATACATACTGGCAACTTTTTGTTTATGTCTGTGTCTTTTGCTTGTTGCTGTTGAAGTTCCTGATAAGACCACAGTTATAATCATTTGGTTTAGGCTCCATGTGAAAATAGTGGCAGTATGGTTGTGTACCCAGGCTCATTTAAGAATGTAAAGAAGGCAGTGTTTGCAGGAGTAATGTCTTATTAAATCAATGGATACAGCTGTGGAAAAATAGACAAGCTTTTAATCGTATAAGGCTTTATTCACAAGCCATCCAGATAAATTAGGAAGATAAAAAAGCTAGCAAAAGGAGAATCAGAATTTGGAAGCTTCCTTTAAGACAAACTAGGCTGATAAACAGTATTTGAAAGAAGTCCATCTCCCCTTCACCTCCCAGGGGCACATGTTTCAGGCTTCAGTCAGCTTTCTGTCTTGGCACATCCACAGACCTGTTCAGGTTTCTCCTCATTCTGGTATCCCAGCAAAGGTTAAGCCACAGTTCAAGTCCATTTTGACAGAAGAGATAGCTTTTAAAGTTTTGCAGCATGTGGGAGGTGCTGAAAGTCATGCAAATGAGAAGAAGGAAGTCAGTCATCAGAGTTGCTTTATTATGTTCATGTGGTTAACTATTGAAAGTCACATAATTGGAGCCTTCAGTTGCTAGCCTACACAGAAGCTCACAAAACAGTTTTATTTCTCCTTTGTATAGCACTTTCCACCCTCAAAGTCCTTTAAAAACATTAATTATCCTTTGTTGCATCCTTTGAGGTTGGTAATTTGAGTACCATTATCCCTTTTTAGGGCTCGCCTCCCTGAGATTCAGCTGCTGATAAAGATTTACCTATGTAATTCCCTAATTCCTCCTCTGTAACTAAGTTTGCAACAGAGTAGCATGAAATTTATGGTAAGTTCAGAACAACTTAGTAACAGACAATGGCATTAGTCTGGGTCTACCTCCAGTGTAGCTGTAAACAAATACTGGCCACAAGAGCTAATTAAGCAGCGCATGGGCAGTGAGTGGCAGACAATCTAGGTGACCTGTGGCTCAAGCCTAAAGTTCAGTCCACTATTCCCACACTTTAAAAAAAGAGAAGTCAGATGTATCTTAAAATTGTGCCAGACTATTATAGCATTCCTGATTTACCATTTTTCAGGGAACTGTCTTATTTTCCTCTGAGGTATGGAGGTCAGGTGAAGAGTCTAGCTCTACCGGCCAATAGCTCCCTGCCAGCCATCTCTTCTTCTACCATCCTGCCTCTACTTATTAAATGACTGTCTCACATGTGGCAGGGATAGCGTTAATATAAACGCAGAGGCAGAGAGCTGTTCTACTTTACTGTGGACAGGCTTACATTTCTTCAACAGTGCATTAGTTTCACTGGAATAACGTTAGCTGGTGATGGCTGAAAAAAATGCTATTTCATTAAGACCCGAACTAAATATTTCATTTTGAACACCTGTGGGAAAGTATGAGAAATGAAGGGCATGGTGTGCAAAGTAGTAGGAGGTGGTGGTTTGATCCAGCGGTGTAGAAAACCAAAGTTTGGTTCTCTCCTCTGCCTGAGGAAACTTGAACTCTTATCTCCTATCTGGAAGCAGAGTGCTCTGCAATTTAATGTTCTGTAGTCTTAACCTCACCTGTTGATCAACCCAATTCGCACATATAAACACTTCCTGGTGTAGCAATGGGAATACCAGTGTCTCATCTTCCAGGTAGGTATCTTCTCTACAAAGCTAGTGAATCTTTTCTTCCTCACTTGCAGGTTAAATAATTTAAATATTTTAAACAGGGTTCAACAGCTTTATTAGGAACAGAGTAGGAATGTGAATCTCAGCCTAATGGTTTTTGGCTCTTTTATTATTATTTTATGTGTTTTGGTTACTTCACATCGGAATGATACTCTAAAAAGGAGCCAAGCTGCTGACCCTCTAGCAAAATTCAAGTTTATTTTTCTTGATTGCTGTTTTTGACTCCATAACTAGTTTGGATAACTTTTTGTTTGTGGGATAGGCAATAGCAGGCAAATTATCTCCCTTGATCTCTTTGTTTATGAGTAGCGTCCCAAGTTAACAGCAAGACTAGAACTTAGCTTAATGCTATGCTGGATGAGCATTTTGGGGGACTTTGTAACTTTATTTGTTTTTCCTTCTTTGAACTGAGTTATGTTTAGCGTTAGTGGATTAGTTTTGTTGTGGCTATTGAATTGCAGGTCGTACCTGTAAATTTACACCTTTACTTTTGAAATATACAGATGTCTTGTAGCAGTCATCCTGATTTGCTAAGAAATGTTAATGTTCTTCAAAATTTCTTTAAACAATGGAAATGGAAAACCACCATGATTTGTATCAACTCTTAGACTTGCTTTGGTGATGTGGAAATACGAAGTATCTCAGGAAGCTTTCCATGACTGAATGACAAGGAATAGTTAGACATGGAATACATGATAGAAACATAGAAACATGTAAGAAAAACAAATTAAGTATATTCTGTTCAGTGTGTTACAGTTTGGCTAAGGTAAACAGTTATTACAGAAGCTAAGTAGCCATGAATTTTTTTTTTTACCGAATTTTTGGTCCAAAGGAAGTAAAGGAAGTTAGGAGGAAAGGTGAACATAAATTTTGGCAATTGGACATGTTCTTTGGAGCTTCCTGCTCGATTTTTCCACTCCTGTAGGTTTTGTTGGGATACTTAAACTTTTTGGGTATAGGAGGTGACGAGCGTTGAAGAAAGGAGCCACAGCTTTGGGCAAGTGAGAGCAGAATAAGGAATCCAAGAGAGTCTGGAGCAGGTGCCCCAGGAGCTGGGACCTCTCACTGCGTTTGTCAGGCGGAAGAAGAGGAAAGAAGGGAATTTGGTCATTGTTTGCTCACAAGGGTGAGGAGTGAAATGCTAGAAGGTTTGTTGAGTACGTCACTAGAAAACTAAGCTGGGGTAAAGAAAAACAGGTGATGCACTCTGATGGCTGCAAGGGAAAAAACTGCCGCAGAGCAGCGAGCTATTTTTGCTTATGTGAGCCCTGAACTGGCAGCATTGATCGGGATACCATAACAGTATAACATATTTTAGAGTATGATAATAAATAATAACCAAAAAACCCAGTAACGCAGCAGAACTATTTTAAGGCACTTTTAAAAAAATGTTTCAATTCTGAGTTAGAGCTAGAATGGATGCCACAGCTTGCCAGAAACTTCATCACTTGGCGGCGCACTCTTTTTCCTGTGAATCTGTCATGGTCACTGGCCATAATGCAGGCTCAATTTGATCAGGCATGAGGTCAAAGGAGGAGATTTTGAATAGCAGTTTTAACCTTTTCATTATAGGTACTGAAGGAGAAGCAGTGAGCCACAGTCAAGGCTCTGATTCCCACTATGATAGGTTGCTCTGAAACTTTGCAATCTCCAAGGTGAAATGAATGAGAAAAGAGAAATTAAAGGATTGAAAAAGAGAGTCATAGAAGGGTTGAACAGTTTCTTCACAGAGTGTTTTATACACTTGAAAGCACCTAGGGGGAAAAAAAAAAATTAAGTTAGCCATACCTTAGTCCAGCTTCACAAAATGACAGGAGGACTTAAACCCATTGACTTTTAGGAACGAACTGCAAAGTTTGGTGAAAACCTAAGAAGATCCTGGAACACAAAAGGTATTTATTGCATTATAGCCTCATTTGGCACAATGGCAGGGCATGAATATCCCTAGGGTTTGCATTTTTAATGCATTTCTTCTACTCTTAAAAATTACAAAAATAGAAATATCTTCCTGACTGTAGTTCACGTAGCAAATGCAGAAGAAAGCAGGAAGATATTTTAGCTGGGTGAGTGATATCGAAAATGTAAGGTCCATAACGAAGTTTAAGGAGATGGGCATTTTGCCAAAAGTCACTTTCATGGGAAGCATACCAAAGTATAGTAGGAAACACTCTGTGTTTTCTTCTACGTCCATGCTACATGGAACAGGATATACTTATTGTTTTCTCTAAACAGTGCAAATACAATTGATCTTCTCTTCTTAGTAGGGATACATTGAGATTCTTGGGACTGAAATTATTCAGATTTCTAAAACAAGAATTATTCAATAGTCGCCTTTGTTGAGAATAAAAGGGGTATAGTTAGGGCAAGACTTCGCAATTGGCTCTCAAGATAATTTGGCTTATAGCAAATTACCTGTTGTGTTTCCTTTCAGCCTTGACATAAATGGCTTCTTTAATTCTTCTCTATTGAATCTTGGGGTTCTCCTAGCATTGAAGAATGTTTTATCATTATCTTTGAAATAGTTTGAGGTGATTCCTTTGAAAGGATATTTCTAGTTGCACAGTAGCAGCTCTTGAACTGTGCTTCAAGTATGAAAGCTTTCATTAGAGATGATTATAGCATTTTTCAAATCTCTACTTATAAGCTTATGACTCTTAAAAAGCTAGCGTTCTTGAAATTTTTTTCATGATCTCTGGGGTGTGAGGGTTTGGGGTTTTTTTACACCCATTTCCCTTTATCATTTTATGACCACAGTCCTTTTTCACCCTCTAGCGGATTTGAAAACAGGAGTATAGTATTTTCTGTATGAGGTCACAACAGTGTGCCAGGACCTGAGGCCTAAGAATTTCCTTCTTAAAAAAATCTGAATTTAATCTTATACATAAGACAGAGCCATTCTGTTTCTTAATGCTAATGCAATTCCCTCTGGTTGATCTCTGTTACCTGAGGGACACCTTGAAAGTTATCAGCTTCATTTACTTGCAGAGAGAGACACTTTGTCAATGAGTAAAACCTAAAAATTTGGTGGCAATATTCATGTAATTCCTTTTCTATATGAACACATATTCTATCGTGGCAATGCTTTAGGTAATGTAACACTTGTAACACAGAAATGCTGACCCCATAGCACATAGAATGTTGCATTATTGATACCCCAAACCCAGCCAAAATGGAATGATACAAGATGAGCTTTGTCTTTTCTCATCTCTTTAACTGGAGGGAAATGGCACATTTCATTTAACAGCTGATAGAAACACCAAAGGAGGTTTAGAAAGCTAAAAGGGTGTCTTACATAAATTGGTCTTTCAGCTGTCTGAAAAGTAAATTAAAATGAAATTGAGGCTTCTTGTGAACAAGTGTGACTCATGAGTATTTAATGTAATTTTAATAGCTCTTTTTATTAAAAGTGGCTCATTAGAAGTTTTTAAGGAACCTATTGGCTGTCATGTCTCCAGCTTTGGTGGAGTTCGGTATCTATAATAAGTGTGTGCAAAAATTAATCTTACGTATTACGCTAAGACCATTAACTTGGCATGAATTACGCTGCTTATCCTGATGTCAGTAGCTGCTGTTGCTCATCTGAGGATTGGATAGGTGACCAAAGCTTACAGAAGTTGGACCTGTTTCTTAACCTGGTTCATTAGCTGCAGAACATGGTAGACCTTTTTGAGTAAGAATTTATAAGCCTGCAGAAAGATGTTTCACCAAAAAAAAAAAGTTTCTTGAAACATAAGCATGACAATCTTTGTACCCCTTCTGTTACCAGCAGCTTCAGAGCGACTTGGATGCAGTTATGTTGAGTGACAAGATATGTTCAAAACAGAGGATGTCATGGACTATTACCATGTGTTAGGCATTTATACTGTTCTATATACTGGGTTTCGTCTCTGGATTTGAGCATAAGACTTTTATTTCCACCACTGTTACAGAGCTGCTAAACAGCGGATGAAAGATTTTGATTACCGATGCTGGATTTCTCAGCCTCTTTCCCAGAGTGGATGGAGGATAAAATACCTGAGGAAGCTGCGTTGTTCCAGAATTAACACATGCCTATCCATCAGTGATAGTTCAGATCGTGCCTCTCTATTGCCTTTTTACAGGAGACTCAAAGCTCTGGGAGGAACTTCCATCTTTTATCTGTAATAACTCTCCTCCCCTGACATCATCTTTGTTCTCAAGGCTGTTCTTCTCACTAGTCCCAATCATCTTCCTCTTCTATCCCTTCCCTTAGCAGCTCAGCCTCTGCCCTCCTGCCTTCCTCATTTCACTCCACACATGCGTCTTTTCAAAGCTTCACAACACTTTCTCTCTTCAGTACTCAGAGTAGAAGAGTCCCTGCAGCACCCTTTCTCTATTCCCTTTGTCCCACATGCTTCATTTTCTCTTTTCATAGAATCATTAAGGTTGGAAA
>NW_009187456.1:0-287 GCF_000690835.1 Fulmarus glacialis
CACGGGCAGCACAGGGGTGTCCTTAATCTGTGTTTTTGTGGAGCAGACCAGTGCCTTGCCCGGCCGGAGGAGGTGGTGGTTGGTTAAAGGCACGTGTCCTCTCCCGTGCCTGCTCCCGGCGCTGCATCCCTGTCGGGCTGGTGAACGTGCACCGCGCTCCCATCTCCAACCCACGTTTGGAAAGGGACTTTAAAGTGGAAGTGTAAAACTTTACTGCTCCTATTAAATTGCTATTGCAGGCAGGGGAATGAGTGCTGTTAAAATAAGGAAAATAAAGGCGTCCGTGG
>NW_009187456.1:320-948 GCF_000690835.1 Fulmarus glacialis
TTCTGCGGGGATGGGCTGGGGGAGTAAAGTGCAGGTTGGTGCTTTGCAGGGCAAAGAGGGGTAATAAGAGTTGTAAGGGCTGCCGTAGTAGCGGTAAAGGCTTGCTTAATCCACCCTGGGGACACGTCTCTTACTGAAGAAGTGCCCGTTTGATACAGTTGCTGCTCAGAACTGGATGCCTGCAGGCTTAGAAAGAAAAAAAAAAAGCCACCAAACTTACTGGAAGATGGACGTGTGAATTCACGAGTCTTAAACTGGTGGAGCAGAGATGAAGATCTCAGTGCAGCGACGTGCGCTGGCCCCTTCCCTGCCGCTGCTGGGCTGGGGGGAGCAGCCTCCCGCTGGCCCCGGTACTCTGTTATCTCCACGAGCAACGACTCCCAGGGAATGATTAAATCAATTAATTTATTTTCTATAGCTCATAAGGAAGTCAAATGGCATTTCCATCAACCCGTGATGAGCAAACACCCCACCACGGCCAGGAGGAATGTTAATGGCTCTTTATGCTTTTATTACCCCTTTTCACTCCTAAATCAAAATTCATCCTGAGCCCGGGAGGCAGCAGGTACTTCAGAAAATAAAACTAGCACAGTGGGAACCATAGCAGCCTCTGTAAAAGCTGTTTTTT
>NW_009187456.1:1010-2532 GCF_000690835.1 Fulmarus glacialis
CTAAACGAGAGACCGGGGCTGGGTTCAGCTCAGGCAGAGATTAGCCGAGGCTCGTCCCGCGGCTCTGCCAGTGCCCCAGCTCCCCGGGGCTCCGCGCTGGGCTGCTGCCCCGCTCTGCTGCTGCTGGAAGGCTCTGCCCGCCGGGCTTGGCGGAGCTGACGGGTTTGGAGGAAGGGGATGATTTATTCACCGCTGGAAACAGAGTGGCAGGATGCCCGGCACTGTTTGGCCAATATTTTTGGCTGCAGGAAAAATGGTTATCATTTTGGAAATGTTAAATTAGTGAGTTCTGCCGTTTCTGAAGCATAACGTTTCGGGGCAGCTGTAAATAAGGCTGCGGGCGCGAGCGCTGGACGTGCGGAGCCGGGGAGCGATGGTGGTGCTGAGCCTCCCGAAGCCTTCCTCCGGCTGCTGGGTCGAATCCTTCCTCTGCCCGAGGGGTTGGGGCTGATTTCCTGCAATCCTTGGGGCGTCGGCTCCCGATAATACAGTTTTCCCCGGGTCAGCAGCGGGGGCCGTTAGGGGAACAACGAGTTGTGTTAAATGCTGATGCCATTGGAGCGATGCCTCTTTTGTAAAGGCCAAGAACCGAAACGAGGGTTGGTGATGGAGCGGGGTCCGTGGAGCCGCTCTGGGGCTGCCCCTCCACCGTGGGACCGGTGTGTGTGGCTCATTGCCTGGAGCTGGGGCTCCCGGCTGCAAAACCGGGGTCCAGCTTTGCCCCCGGTGCCAACAGCATCCAGCCTGGCATGGGGTGTAGCTGTGCCTGGAGAGCCTGGGCAACTGCCCTTGAGCAAGCCCTGTGCTGGAGCCCTTGTGTTTTAGGAAGCAATTTAAAATCGATGTTAATCTTGTAGTTTGAAAGCCTCGCCTGCAGCGTGAGGTGTTTGGAGCACTGCAGAACAGCTTAAAATGCAATTTAAAATAGTGCTGGCTGGCAATAGAGGAGCAACTAAAAATACCCTGCTGGTACTTCTTTTAAAAAAAAAAAGAGTGAAAGGGGGATGAGAAGGGGGAAAAAGATGGGGTTAAAAAAATAAAATAAAGTAAAGAAGAGGTGAACTGTAGCTTGTGCTGGGATTGTGCGTATTAGTCTCCCCTTCCCCAGCTACCTGCCTCCCCCAGCGCATCTCCTGGGACTGCTGGGGGGCGAGGAGACGACCGAGCTCCTTTTGCCTGGAGAGTGACGGCTTGTGGCAGGACTTGTGGGACCGTCCCCGAGTCCCGCAGGGAACATCAGGTCTCTGGTGTGTGCTTGGGGGGTCAGGAGTAAGAAAAGTTGGGGGGAACAGCCCTGCGCTCTCCCTCGTGGTAATGAAGCACTGCTGTCTGCGCGTGTAAGTGTCTATTTGTATTGCTCAGCTTCCTGCCTTTTCTTATTTATATGGAAATAGGGAGCGAACATGTGTTAGTGCGGAGATAGAGAGCTGCAGTCTGCTCTCGCAGGCGGTTCCTTGCGGGGGGGCAGGAGGAGCTGGCTGGGCTGGAGAAGCGGCAGGAGCCCCTTCTGCAGGCTCTGCTC
>NW_009187457.1:0-8442 GCF_000690835.1 Fulmarus glacialis
CATTATTTTTATATTTTAAAATAATTTTTAATTAAAAAAGTAACAGCAACCAGATTTAATTGCTTACACAGGGTACTACTCAGAAACTGAAAACTATGCTTACAACTGTGCATTAAAATACAGAAATTACCTCTCTGAAAATTCATCAAAATCAGAAACAAGATCACACATTCTGAGTCCACTTCGAGCTGCTTTTGAAGAATATACTGGACCAATTCCTTTTTTGGTAGTTCCCAAACTTTCAAAAGATAGTAACAGGAGTTATTCTTGATAAAAAAAAAATAAGGTGTTTTTTCTTTAAAGCTAATACATCCTTAGCATAAAATGAAATGCTAATTGTGAGCATTTAGAACCTTGTTTTAAGCATTTAAAACACGAGACTCTTTTAGTATGCAACTTAGTTTCAGAATATCACTGTTTATAGACATAAATATATTAATCTTCTACATACTTCTGGTTTTAAACCAATAACTTTTCATACTTTAGTTAGCTCTTACGTATTTATTTGTACACAATTCCCAACTTTTATACTTAAGGAACTGAATGCCAAGACGACATCCTTCAGTACTATGAACTGAAACCAACTAAACACCTTCCTAAAAAATTGGCCTGAAACTAAAGAAAGTCCTCCATAAAGCAACTTGAAATTTTGTATAAATATTTCATTTACTTCTAAATGCCTCAGTTGGAGCCAGAAAAACAGAAAACACTGCCGAGCATCTAAGAATGACAATGATACTCAAAATGCTGTACATTAGAAAGGGTTCAGGAATAGATTTTCCACTGTAGCTGATTCTGAAAACCTGCATTCTTTTTCTTACCCTTACCTATTCACTCTGCCTGAAAAGCCTTTTTCAGCTTAAGTCAGTGATATCGTAAGATGAAACTTGCTGCGCTGACTTTACTGTCAGAGAAGTACAGTTAGTTCAGAAAGTGTCTTCTGCCAGTCTTGCTAAATAGCTATCAAAATGGAGCCAAACTGCCCTCATCATAGGCAGATTATCAGGTGTGCAGCATTTTCAGAAGTGTGCTGTACATTGTTTAGTCTAGTTTTGCACTTAGTTTTAACTGTTTTGTTTTTTTTTTCCCCCTGAGCAGACACACAAAGCCTTATCTTCTTCAATTATAAATTCTGCGTATGCAGAGTGGCCCAGATTTCTTCAAACTGCCTTGAAGGTACCATTCCGTAACTCAGTTCAAGAGGAACTCCATTTCAAGTAGAACATACAGGTCATATCTAAACTCTATGTTAAAGGATATCAATTGATACGTAAGTGAACTGAAATACAATTCATAATCAGTACATAATTCATTTTAGTTAGGTCATTAGTAGTTTGGAGTAGATTCAAAACAATAACCTTGGGAAAAAACAAATTCTTCCAATTAGACTCAATACTGAGTAATCTCAGGGAGTGATACGTTTGCTTCCAGTCCAAAAAGAAAGACATTCCAATCTACTTCACATCACACAGTATCATTTAATCAGACTAGGACATTGTGGCTTAAATATTTGACTCTAGCCTCCACGCCAATTCATACCGTCCACAGAGAAATTTTTTAAGGAGGATATGATTTCCATTTATTTTGTTTCATTAAGACATGCCAATTCGTAAAAGAGTTAAGCTGTCAGAGGACTGTATTTATAGAAGTTAAAACAATTGTATAAGCATGATATACTATATTAGGTTACCTTTTCTATAACCTTTCTGCAAGGGAAGCTACATGAGCCTTACTTGTGACTGTTTTTGAGCTACATTTGAACAGATAAAAGCATTCAGTTAAAATAAAAAATAAGCTTACTATTTATAATGATCAGCTTTGAAGTGTTAGACACACAAGAATTTTAATACCAAATATGCTATGCAGTCAAATCTACAGTTAGACATGCTAGCAGGCTATTTCAATTCCCCACCCCACCCCCAACAAACAGGAGACAGTCTTCTGATAATCAGTTTATGATAGACTATTCTTAGCCAGCCCGTAGGAGTACTTCCCCCGCTACAGTCACTTAGACAGCCTTAAAATTTAGGAGGAAATAGATAGCTTAGTACTTTCAATCCATCAGCAGTTTTAACAAGCTTGAAAACTGTATGACTGTTGCAGAATTTCAAGAACCCTACAGAAAGAAGAAATACAGGACTTTTAAGAGTGACTTAAGTTTTTTTAGGTTTTAATGTAACTTTTTTTTCTGGGTTTCTTTAAAACAAATTAATTGGAGAAAAGTGGTTATTTCTTCATTGGGCTTTCCCTTACAATCTTTAACACTAACTAATAAAGTCGTTCCTTCTCACAAGTAGCTGAATGACTGACAGTGGTTTTAATTGCAAATATTGTCATATAGCCATTTTAGCTTGCGCTCCATAAACATTCAAGAATAGCTGATATACACATACTGGCTCATAAAAAATCCCATATATATATATGTATGTATGTATGTATGTATGTTCTTCCTGTTTACTTTTTAATTCCTAAAATAAGAGCTAATGAGATAGCTGGTACAGCAGAGTGAAGAGTGAAAATGACCCAGTGTAAGAATAATTGACAAGTTATCACTCAAGAGCAACCTGTGTTAAACAAGATATGCCCAAATCAGACACTCTCTTAAAGGTTATTGTCATGTATGATACTTTTTACAGGTCTCAGTAAGGAAGACTGAATTACTTTTCATCCACATAGGCAAACTTCCAAGAAGAGAAATTAAGTTTATTGCTAATCTCAGAAGTCTATAGTGCTGCATTACTTT
Organism: Fulmarus glacialis; assembly: GCF_000690835.1. NCBI lineage: Eukaryota > Metazoa > Chordata > Aves > Procellariiformes > Procellariidae > Fulmarus > Fulmarus glacialis. The sequence goes on from NW_009187457.1 coordinate 2,744, forward strand.
CCAGTTGTAGACATGTCACAGTTAATTCTGCCAGCTTTTTCCCCCATCCCCAAGAACTAGCAAGTTAATTGGCAATCACAAGTTAGAAACATAGCAGCTAGTTTCCAAAAGTTTCAAAAGCTTCAGAAAGTCAGTAGCAGCATGTAGTAGAGAATGTGAACATTTACATGCACTTCTGACAATGAAGCATCACGAGATGCCAAATCAGTCGTATCAGACCTTTCTGTTATTTGGAGATGACAAAGGGGCCCTTCAATCTTCATAAATAGAAATATATTTTTACAGAAACAAATACCTCCAGTAAACAATTAAAACATTAGGAAGCAGGAACCCTTTTATAAAGCAAATTAGGAACTAAGAACTTTTTCACAAAGCAAAATATCAAGATACAACCCTTTCATTAAGAATATAATCTTTTGCTAGCTACTGGAGGACAAAAGTGTTAGAAATGATCCCTGCATACTCCACATTGAAGAGTCACAAGGATAATTAATACTTTTTTAAACTCAGTGACAAACAATAACAGAAATCCAATGTATTAAGTCATATGTTTGTACTAAGTCATCCTATGTTTCACAAAATAAAACTACCTACTTCTTTCCCGCTTGTTCTTGCCTCTGTTGTTCTTGGATACCATCAGCAGCTTGGTGGAAATCAAATACTAAGAAAATAAAAATAACTTAAGTAGAAAATTTGTGTGAAGCAAATTACCAAATCAGTAATGATTTCTTTAAACCAACTCTAGCCCTGTTTATCAATGTGGAAAACAAAAATATACACACTGAAGAGAGGCAAATAAAATGATGGTTTTTCTCCTCTTTTACAAGTTACATTTTTTCACAGGGAAGAGTTCTGAGGTTTTTCAGAGACTTTTTTTTTTTAAAGTGTTTATTTTGTAGAATACTGTGTATACACCTCCCACAGAATAACTAAGCCATTTCAGCTTTGTTGTGGCCCAAAAGAACGTATGGGCAACAAAAAAGAAAACATGCAGTTGAAAAAAATCCTCGAACACAGGTTATAGTAAAAAATGTCATACTGCTGAAATTTAGGGTGGGAACTTTAAGTAAACATTCTCATTCATTCTAAAGATTTCTTAAACCATTTTATTTTTATGTTTTAGACAACATCAATTAAAATACATTTGGAAATACAAAAGCTCCCACCAACATCTGTTATGTAAACAGAAGTCATCTTCACAAGCCCTGATTATTTTTTTAAAGCATTACATATTATTAATGACAAAGATTATGCAAAGTATTCCTTGCACCAATTCTATGTCTACCACAAAAGAATCAAAAAAAAAAAAAAAATCTGACACGACTCATGTCAAACACAAACAGTGGTGCAACAGTTTGCAGGTTAACAGAAGCCAGTTTATTTTTCTTAAGTACTATCTCCCAAAAGTTAAACAACTTATCTACACATCACACAGGAAAGACTGAAAACTTGCAAGAAACAGGCTCATTTAATGAGTACTCTAGTCTCTCTAGAACAAGAGTGGTTTTCCTTGTTTGCCTTACCAATGTATTTTTTTGTTTATTTCCACACATCCCCGTAATTTAAAGGATTAGATTATCCCCAGCAGCTTGAACCTATTTTTGGTTGCTTCTTTTGTTACAGACTAATCATTCACAGATCGCCAATACCCATTTTAGAGAAGGCATATTCATCATGGCAACAGATCTCCAGACTGTCATCAAAACTTTCTAAACAGAAGCATTCTAAAAGTTCATTTATGTTAAGAGGTTGAATGATTATGAGTGACAGTCAATAACTGATCCTTTTTACTCAGGACCTGTTTAGCTATGAAAACTTCACAGTATTGCCATTGCAATATAATCATCGCAGAACAGTTTTTCTAATAATCTAGTAATTTCCAAGTAATTCACCTACAGTGATTCTACTCTCAGAAAGGATTTTAGTAACTTAGAAACAGTTACTCAACTATTTCAAACTCAGTAGTTACTCCAAAGTAAAAACATATTTATTCTGAAGTAACATGTTCACTCACTAAGCTATTCCAGACCAGTTTAAAAAAAAAAAAACAACCAACCAACCAAACAACAACAAAAAAACCCCAACCAAAAGCAAAACCTTTTTTCCGGTGTTATAGGCTTTTATCTGATAAAGACCTAAAAAGTTTGCATCTTCAGAAGATGACTACCAGAGCAGCAATAAGCCCACTTCCTAATACATGCAGTCACATAATTATTATGTTACAATATCTAAAGACCTAATTTAAAGGATGAATTTAAGTAATAAAGATGTCCTAGGAGGGATACAGGAAAAGCCTCTGAAGCTCTGTGTTGGTGGTTTGGACTCTAAACACTATTTTACTCCAGGCTCTAAACTGCAGAGTTGTATGGAACATAGGCTGCAATCAACACTTGACTGATGAGGTCTCTGTGAGGTGGGCAGCCATTCTCTCCATCCCTATAGAGTCCTTCCCATAAAGTCTCCTTTCTGAAGTACGTGGCAATTTACTTGGTAGGGACCCCTTTAGTTTGGAAGTCATGCCCAGTCACGTGGTTTCCCAGCAGAAAAGTTGCTATAAGCAACATTGCTTTTACACCAAAATGGGAAATGAGTCCTTCAGTCAATTAACTTCTGAACTGCTTTTTGACTGCTTTACACGCTCATCTTTGGGAAAGTGAAACCTGCTTTTCTGACTAGGTTATGCTTACGGAATAGGATTAAAGAGTCACTAGAATATAAACCTGGGAGGGTCCTGAGTGGCGAATGATTTTTTTCTAGGATCTTCAATAAACTAAAGCAGCATATGGAGACTTAATCCAAAGAAAAGTACATACCTATATAAAGAAATGGCTAAAAATTGTCACACTTTTACCGGTGTGGAAAGTTCAGAGAAAACAAAGATTAACAAAAAAATCAACAACAAAACAAACCACAAACAGGAACTTACCAATATGAGCCCTGTCAGAAATTATTAGTCTTTTTTCCCAGCCTTCTAGCCCTTAAAAGACAAAATAAAATAGTTCAAATTATGTTTTGTATAGCATTTTTTCTTCTGATGTATAAAGGATAAATACTTTTCATGTTTAGTCTTCAGTCAATATATTTAAAGATTGAGCAATCACGTTCGAGACAAAAAAAAGTAGATTTCAATAATTGAAACTTGGCATCAGCCTATAAAGCTGAGAAAGTCAGGCTTATTCTCAGGAAGAACTCTAGTTATTCTACTAGTTCCTCAATTTCAGCAATCAATTAATAGCTTTTTGTTTTTGAATGACCTAGACCATTGATTTACCTCACTTACAGTAGACTGCTGCCAAGCATGGGCATAGACATAACAAAGTATCCAAAAACAGTTCTGAATCAAGAAGTGACTACCAGAGCATTTGTTTACATAACACATATCATCAAACAGTACACTAATATTGTAAGAGGTAAAATGACTCTGAACAGGTAAAACACTTTTAACAAATTGTTTCACTTCTTAAATGCACTGCCTTAAGCAAAGAAAAATGTCTGCAGATATTTAGAACATGTTCTCTTCTGAAACTGTACAGAGATTCCTTTTTTCTGTCTTCCCATGAGGGCTCTGGGACTTCTAGCGAGACTCCTGTCAGAAACCAGAAACCAGAGTTCTGGAAAAACACATTGCACATAACCTCTACAGAGGCATCCTCTACCTAAATCTTTTGAGGAGGGCCCCACAAACTATTTTAAGAGTAGTATCTTAAAATTTTCTCACCTTTTCCCTTCTTTAAGTTTTTTTCAGCTTCTTCAAAGAGTCCTGGCAAATGAATTACAACACCATTTCCTGAAAAAAAAACATTACACAAAATTTAGTAAATTATTTTGAGCATGGAAAAAAATACTCCAAACAATTCAAAGATACTTCATGTTTTGTATGCAGAGTATTTTATTTAAGTTTTTAAACTTTCAAGATATTGTGATTTTTATTCTTAGGAATTCATCTTAGAAGACTGATTTACACTTAAAGTTGCATTTCTAACTACATGCATTGAATCTTTTTAATAAACTCAACAAACTTTCTATTTAGATCAGGACAAAAACTAATAGCATGAGACCAGTCCAGAATGCAACTTCCTCTTCCTCATACCTAAAATTAACTACACTACCCTCTTTGTACTTCACTTTAATAACCCTATTGTTTTTTAAAAGCTTAGCACATTTCTATCATCATCATAAACACTAGCATCCCCTCAGGCACTCTTCTGCTCTAAATAGACACAGAATATTCCATATATAGTTGGGGTTGTTCACAGACTAGCAAAAATAACAGAGGAAAAAGCTCTATAAAAAGCAAGCTTGCTTTCCTACAGCTGTCACATTGCTCAGAAAAAGACTACTAGCTCATACAATTAATCAGCATCACTGAGTGTCTGCGAAGGAGTATTTCCATATAGCAAAACTGAACCATCTTAAAGTCATACCAAACTCAGTAGATCCAAAGCTATCAGTATGATAACATCTAGCTAAAGAATGAAGGGACCTGCCATTTGAAACTGTTTGCGTATCACATAATTTCACATAGATAAAAGCATTCTAAACATCGAAATACAAAGTATTAAAGACTTCTTCACTATAGCCTTCATGGTACAGTCCTAATCAATAGTAATAATCTATTATAATACTCCAATCATTTTGCCCTTGCCCTTTTTTTTTTGAACCTGTAAGCCCTTTCAGTGGAATCCTAAACCAGACAATTTTTTTTTCCCAAAAGAGATTTTAAAAGAAGCTACAACAACAAACTTCTCAGAACAGACAAGACCAAGAGATAGCAGATACAGACAAGAGGATTTGTAAAAAGCTCTCTCCTGCCTACTGTATTTTTAAAGGATGGGGTCTTTCCTACTCAACCCTGAGTCCACCAAACAAAACATGGCAAATGGGCATCCTTTTTCACTGTTTTCAAGCAATAACCTTTTAAAGAAACATGATACAGTAACACATCAAAAGAGAATAAAAGTAGTATCATCTACCACAGCCCTCAAAACTAGAAGCAGTTAACATCCCAACTTCCCCGTCATCAGAGGGAATCTACTTCCATGCCCATTGGCTCAATTTTTATAGAAGTATTAGGCAGGGCAAGTTGATCCAAAACTATCCCACTATCAAGTCACAACATAATAGCTGAAAAGAGGCAACTAACCACCAATTCCCATCAAGTAAAGAGTTAATGCTGACTGCGAGCATACAGTCACTACAAGCTGGACCCAAGAATTCAGCAAGTACTGTTTACGAATCAAGTAACTAGCAAGAGAGGCTCTTCAGTTGCTATGCTGTTTAGCAAACTGTCAATGACCACTTACTCTTGGCACATGTACCAAGCTGAGAGGCAAGACTACAGCCTCAAAACAATGAGAGATGCAGGAAGAAGTGATAGGAAGAGCATGGCAATAGAGTCCTGATTTGGAGAAGTACACTGTGCAAGGGACAGGAGTTCTGGGTATCAAAAAAGCAGGATGGAAGTGTTGATAGGTCGTAGCCTTTAGTGACCCAGAGACTCACCTGATTTGTGAAACAGCGCACAAGCACATGCATAATTGTAACACTGTGTAGACATGTTTTATATTTACCTTCATTTTTAGGAGGAAATTTTAAGGGCACTATTAAGTAGGTTGGTCATACAAGCAATCTAAAGAAAGAAGACTATGTAGGATTGGAAACAGGATGCCAAGGCGGGGGGGGTGGGGGGGGGGGGGCGG
>NW_009187457.1:8473-25389 GCF_000690835.1 Fulmarus glacialis
TAAGTAGGCTTGTAGGGACAACAGACAGGACAATCTAAAACCCCTTTCAGGAAGCAAACAGATCATAGATCCTGACATCACATAGTACTGTCACTGCCCTAAACCTTCTAATGTACTCTCCTGAGAGGACTTCTTGGTGAGAACTATATAGTGCAGAAGTCTTTTGGAGTCAACATTCATTTCACAATCCAATGGAAAAGGGAGGAAAGATCTAAGTTTCAAAAGGTACAGGTAGTTACTTAGCAGGGCTGAAGATTAAAACAGAGAGGAGGAATTCTGAGAATAAAAGAAATAATTGGTATAGAAAATAAGAGGGAATAGGAGAATGAAGATATGCTGGGCAGCCAGCTGTTTGCATTGATAGGACAGGTAAGAACAAAAATGAAGTATCCAAGACAGTAAAAGAAACCTCCGTAATCCAAACTTCACAACTGAGTTAAGACAATATTAAGAGGATAGTAGAGCAGCTCAGGCCTATGAGAATTTGAGGTAGAAAAATCCTGATCTTGTATGTCCTCAGTTATATTTTATTATTCTAATATGTCAGAAGTCTGTAACTACAGTATTGTCTATTTTTTAGAGATGTCCCACTTACCAATGAATGCAGTGACTTTTGGATTGATGATCCCACTTGGCAGAAGATGAAAGTCATACTCCACAGAATCCACAACAACTGTATGCCCTGCATTATTGCCTCCCTGGGGGGGGGAGGGGAGAGAAAGAAAAAAAGCGTTAATAGTTTTTGATACTAAAGACAAATGAACACACAGTATAGAGATGGAATAAACTGGTTCCAGCTCCAATTCTGCAGCTCTCATTTCTGTCACTGACAAAGGATCTTTCAGAGATCTCCTTCTCCCAGGAAATCAGCCAAACTTGTTTTGTCAAATTCGACAATTTCAACATCAGTATTATCTGTCATATAGACTTTGGACAGTATTTTGGTTCATCAAAGGTACAAAAGCTTGGAATAAGATTAAAATGTTTCCATAAATTATTGGACAGAAGCATAAATATTCTAGAACACGCAAACATTTCTAAAAGCCATCATCAGCTTTATTAGCTTCCTATTACAGTTACGGAAAGTAAGTATTAAAAGTGGAACTGCAACTTTAGCAAAGGGGAAAAAAAAAAAATCACCAGATAAGCTGAGTATATAAAACCATATAGTTCTTGCACAAGATAAGCCTAGCTGTTTGGCAATGTGCAGGCTTGTTGTTCTGAATTTTGGGTTCAGTCTTTTGAGTGTTTTCCTATGAATAGTAACCAGCAAAGTTAACTTGTTTATTTTATACCTCCTCAGCAATAAGAGAGGTCTGTAATAGTACAAGTCATTTATATCTGAAACGTGCTGTTAAGGAGTGAATCTAGAGGCAGCTAAGACGATGGTGGTTTCGTAAGTTACCGGAAACCATTTACATCAAACTAACACTTAACACTTCTAGCTTTTTTCATTACCACAAAAAGAGTATTAAGAGATCTGTTAAACTGTGAAGTATGTCTAAAATACAATAAGAAGCCTGTGACCAAGTCTTAAAGAGGGTCAAGACAGGCTTATGAAACTAAAAAGATTACAAAATAGTTACCAAACATCCCCAGTTCTTGTTTTGTTGTACTTTTGAAAATAATCTTACACTCTTGTGACTGAGTCATTTCTGCAAGACAAGGTTACATTCAAAATGGTTGTGTTTGCCATAACTACAGGAACATCCTTTACAGGCACCTTGCACTAGAAATAAACAAACTGCTTCACAGAAGGAAAGCCTTAAAGGAAAGACTTTTAACCTAAGCATTCTTTCAGCACAAGACAAACTGAAGGCAGGCATTATATGAAAAGAAGAAGAAAAAAGAAACTGTGTGAAATATTAATCTATGGAATTAGAAATCTGAAATATTTCAGACTAATGTATCACAGAAGATCTTTCCTAAGCAATGGACTAAACAGCTACTCACTACTTCTACAACATTTACAAAGCATGAATACAATACATAAAGCCATATATGTGACATTACAAATAAAGAATATTCTTAGAGATCAAACAATTGTGCCAGTACATAAACACACATGTCACAGGTAAAAGCCTAATCTCAGCGAAGTTAGCAATGAAAATTCTCGTAATTTCAGCATTATTTATTTGAGGACTTACAGCCATTCCACCTCCTTTGGAAACAGAGGAAAGGACTTACAAACCTTCACCCAACAAAGAAACCCCTGAATTTAAGAAAAGTTTAAATGATTTAGTAATATAATGTAGAATTTTTCCATGTAGTGAATAGTACCTTGAAGAAGTTGTAAAGATTTCTGGATGCAGATGGTTTTCACTGCAAATTTTCTGACTTAATCAGAGAATGCCAAATTTTCGATTCATAACGTGAAACATACTGAATGCATAAATAAAGCAAGCCTTTCAAGTTTATTCTTATACAAAAATAATAAATGGTCAGGAATAATCTTCCTCCTCCTCCTCCCATTCTTTCTATTCAACCGTAGCTGTTAAGAAAGATTATTTAGTGGTCTACCAACTCTACAGTTGTATCTTCGATTTAAAAGGATGTTAACTAGCTACGTTAGCAGGCAGATCATTTACAACTATTTTTGAAATGCAATGCTGATACTCCTGAGCTACTGCAAGTTACTCCAAAACTAGATAATAGTCTAAGAACTATTAAGTTATATGCATACATAAAATACATGAACTTTTTTTAGTAAGAAAAGACATTGGTTTTCTACTCAGTGTTTGAGAACCTAAGCAAAACCTTTCTTGGGGAAGAAAGAATAGTTATGTACTAAAGTAGCATTTACAGTCAAGTACCACTGCTGAAAGTAGTACTTTTCTTCTTCCTCATCAGATTCCTTCAAATTATTCCTTTCTATTAGATCCACTAGTAACATCAGTCTAGACAAATTTAACATGAGCGCTGAAGTGCTTTAAATGAAAATTCAATAAAAAGGTCTAAATACAACACGGAAGTACTGAGGTAGTAGTAATTTACAAAGGAAGATGAGTCCAAGCTCTCCCACTGCAGCATAAGTAAACTGGACTAACCCATAAGCAACACTAAGATTAGTCAATGACTGTTCATTTGAAATCCCCTACTAACTGGATGATTTAATTTCATGTTTTCCTTCTCAATTTACTTAAAAAAAAAAAGCTTTTCTAGTCTAGCATCAGGAACGTCAAATAAAGAGAAAGAAAAATTGGCCATTATAGAGAGATTAGATCATGATTAACAACAAATTCTTAGTCTCTTAAAGTTTGCCAAGCTACTGGTGCCATTCAGACATGGTAACTTAAAGTTCAGCGGTCACGTCTGCTTGAGTAAGGTATAGAGCACGCAGACTCAGACTCTGTTAATCATGAGAACATAGCTGCTGGGTTTTGGTGGTGTCAAGATTTCTCCCTTGCATTGCTGAGTGATGCCAAGGTGTGTTGGTTCCATGCTCATTAAAGAACACCCCATGGCTGACAGAATAAAAATGGCATTTTACCTTTTAAACCTTGAACTACATGCACAGCACAGTTCATACTTCATCTGGAAGCAAGCTAGTTACATATACTTCTGCATGTTTACTGTGAGCAGTTACACTTTAAGGGATTTTGCTAGAGACTGAAGTAGAAAACTTGACATTATGTGTGATGAATCACATTCTTAGGCCATACTAATACCTCAAGGTTTCCAAATGCTTGTTTTCAGGTTAGATTCAAATTTGAATCTCAGAATTTAGTTGTTTATAATATTATGATGCCTATGACATGAAAAGATTCAATCCCAAAAGTGCTATTGATAGCAGCTGTCTGGTAGAACATTAAGGCAGTCCCCATCCTGCTTCGGATGTCACTCTGTCAAAATGTGTAATTTTGAAAAATATTTTTAGTTTCAAACTGTATTTTAGGAGAGCATTAAAACAACAGCATTTCATGAATTCAGTTTTCAAAATTCTGCTGTTGACTTACAGGTAAGCTCTACCCTAACTGCAGAAATGCAAGTGTATAGTTACACAGTTAGGAATTGTATATTAAAAGAATGGTTCACACTATACACTTACAGTGAACTAGCAGTAAAGTGTACACATGTTGTGTGCTCAGACATTGCACAACATGGGTCTGGTAAACAATTCTAATTACAGAAACCTGAACTCAGAGTTCTAGTGGTAGTGGGGTGGAGGGGTGGGTTGTTGTTAGGTTATGGGGTTGGGGTTTGGGTTTGGTTTGGGGGTTTTTTCCCTCCTCCAGAAATTGATGATAATGCCAACACCTTCGTAATGTAGGCAGCTATTGCCTCTGGGCACAATTCAAGGTATAAACTGACAAAGTCACTCCTGGCTTCAGTGCTTTCCATCTGGATTTCTCGCTCCTCCTCCCTCATCACACTAAACCAAATGGGATCAGTTACGTCATTCAAGCTAACACTCCTTTGATTCAAATGTTTAAACATTATTAATGGAGAACTAACTGTGGAATTTATTTTCACTATTAGTTAAACAAAGTTTATGCTCAAATGGTCTTCAATACATTGTATAAAGCTTTTTCCAGAGGGAAATTAGATATACAAGTAATTTCTTGAGGCTGGCAATACTCCCTAGTTAACTAAATATAGTAATCAGTCTACCCTATCTCAGTAACCTTCTAAGTACCCAAACCACAGGAGTTCTCTCACAGCCATGTGAAAACTGAAACACCTACCTTGGGCCAACACAAAGAAGCCAAGTGCGTGGCAAGACCAAAAGATGCTCTTGTTCAGTGTGGAATACACTACGTGCATGTAGCAGTGGCTCTTTTTCCCTTTCTCCCTGCACAACAGCAAGATTTCCTTCAGCTGAGCCAAGAAGTGTACCATAGCCAACATACTCACTCATTAGGGTAATGCAACTCTGGATTTAGCTACAAATAGATGGATTGCACAAAAGGATTGAGGGGGGGAAAGATGACTTCTTATACATGAGAGGTACAAGGCACCAGTGGCATTCTGAACAAAGAACTTCTTCACTGGGATGCAGAACAGCAGCAGAGGAAGCCCCTCCAGAAGTCAGAATGCAGACTGTGGAGGAGATCAGGCAGCCGAGGCTTTGCCAGAGTAAGAGAAATAATATCCTGTGGTTTTAAAAAAAAAAACCACCCACAAAAAAACACAAACAAAAACCAAACCAAAACAAAACCACCAAAAAAACCCCAATCAAACAACTTTAAGAAGAAAGGTAATCAATAAGACGAAATAGCATGACATAGGAATGTCTAACAGACTCAAGACTTTACTTGCTTAGTATTGCAATGCAGTATTTTATTCCAAAATTATGCAATAATTTTGGGTAAGTTCAGGATAAGCAATACAGGTGGGACCAAAAGAGAGCTTTCAAGGTCCAAGTGCCTGCTAAACACAAACCCACTGAACCTTCTTCATAAAGTTTTGTATTTTCCCTCTGCTTCCATGGTTTCCATGCTCTGATATGAGTCGTCTAACCCCACTCATCTAACATATTATTAAGAAGGAAAAAAAAAAAACCCAAAACAAACCAACCACACACACAAAAAACCCCACTTGTTTCTTTAAGTGCCTCCTAAAAACATTTTTGTGAAAATTTTTCTTTTTTCACTGCTGCATCTCACAGGATGTTACAATATCAGATACAGTATTGTAAACCCTCAGATCATCTGCAGCACAGCAGAATCAAAATTTTGAACCTAAATAAGACTGTCTCTCTTAAAAGTCATTTAAGAACCTTCTTCCTTTCTCCTCTCCAAACCTCATGTCTCTGTCAGTTTAAACAGCTATTAAGAAAAAAAATTATAATTTTAAAAATAATAAAAAATTCGTAATACTCTAAACATTAATCACTGAAAATTAATTCCGGTTTTTATTCTACCAACAACTGTGTATATTTATTTTCTTAAACATACAACTACCACAGAGGCGATAAATTGGTTTTTGCATACTTAAATATACCCCTGCACACATCCTTCAAGTTTGCATACATACAGCAGAATCCTTACATGCCATGAGTTTCTCATTTCAATAGACACAATCTAGAGTATCCCAACATTTTTTATTTCAAGTCTTTTCATTCTGGAAGTCATGCCAAAAGATACCTGCTAGTTACCTGAAAATTTTCTTAGTACAGCATCATCCCTGAAACATACCAAGGACACAAAGTCAGACAACAAACACAACAGAAAAACAGGTATTTATTTCCCAAAAGGCTGCATCACCTTGCGTTCAAATATTGTGAACTGGAAGTATATTGTTGGAAATTACTAGAAAAAAAATCAGTTCTTGTTAATATTACACTAGAGACTAAGCACTTCATAAATTTAATATGCATAATGCTTAGCTTTTGCTTATTTAACATTGAACCATCTCTCTAGATTAGGTTATTACTAGGCTATTTAGGTAAGAATATAAACAATCTTCTCCCTTAAATTCTAATAAAGCTCACTTAGAAGAGAGAGCGCTATTTAAAAAAAAAAAAAGCCAAACGATTTCTCTTTAGGTTTTCTTTACATTAGAAAACAGCCTCCGGACTTGGGCTCATTTCATCACAGAAAACTGAGTATATAGGAAAAATAGGCACATGCCTTGCTAAAGAACAGAACATAAAACAGATTCTCCCTCTAGCAACAAAGCAGCTACCCAAAACAAAGAGCAATAAGAACCAGTAACAACACACTATACTCCTATCAAGAGGCTAACACAGGCTTACTACTCCTAAAGTCCCAAGCATACTTTGCTTAGATATAGCACCATTTATTTGTGCATCTCTATCAAGGCACAGCACTGCAGTTTTAGCATACTCTGAGGTTTCCAAAATTATTTTTTCAGAAGTTAGCAATCTTCTTTGCACTGTACTTTGAGGCAGATTTAAAAAGTTAAAAGCATTCAGTTTGTTTGTCCTTTCTCCTTTCCTTGCACTATTTTTTCTCCTCTTTCAACACAGTATTTGGAACAGTTCTCTCTCCTCTCCCTAAGGATTCTTTGGTGACCAAGGGATCAGCAGCCCATAGCTTTACCAAATTACAATGTTAAATTGGGTCTCTTGCTGAATTTCCCCAACTTTTCAACTGCCAAGAGCATGAACTTCGTAATACAAAGTAATACAAATACAACGTTGTCCTTCCTTAACTTTTGACTTTGCCTTGTAGTCAGTACCTAGGCCCACTGTTGTTGCTCAAGAATTCGAGCAACACACCAAATTTCGGGTGGTTGGTTTCATGGCTGGACCCAGTCTCCAGTTTTCAGATTACCAGCTGCTGCCTAAACTGCTGCCAGCAATGTCGAAGGAGTAACTGCCACCAGGTGACACTGAACATTTGTGCTGATAACAGGGGAAAACAGGGGAGCTTGCTCAAAGCGAAGGGAGAACCAAACACCTATTTTTTTTTCCCCAACAATATCAGTTCAAACAATTCATGGAATTATGAAGTTGGGCATCTTAGAAATAACTGGTTCAATCATAGCCTTGATGTAAAAAGAAACAAAACAAAACAAACAAAAAAACCCCACCTCAGCCATGAAATTTTCCTAGTACTCTTTATTTAAAGAGGAGTTGGTTTGGTTTTGGGGGGTTTGATTATTGTTTTGTTGTGTTGTTTTGGTTTTTTTTAAACTTCTACACATATCCAGCTCAAAAGGGTGCCAGTTGGATTGGAATGAAAAAATTTCTTTCCATTTATTTGGAGACGCAGTGTGAAAGTCATCATGAACAACAAGCATGAACCTATGTATTTCAATATATGGATTTAGTTTAGAGACTTTTTAGTTTGATTCTCTGATGGATGAACAATTTAAAATCCTATTAAGACACAGTAGCCTTTTTTCCTCCTTTCATGATCCTGACACTTAAATTATACTATTATTTTAGAGTATTTTAAGTCATTAAGTGGAATAGTGAAAGTAAGATCAGGCACAAGATCATTACCCAACCTGTAATATTTTAAGCAAAACCTGTTGTTGTAAGATAACTAAGCGCATAAGCTTTTTAAAAAGGCGTTATTCCAATTTTACTGGTGTGGTATGCTTAAATCACTCCCTTGAAAAAGCATATGATCCCTGACCACTAGCTGGTAATCTTGAAATATCCAAGCTATTCAACATGTAGATCAGCTATGTATACAGGACTCTGACAGAAAGCTGCATACTAATAGACAAATTATCACACAAGTACTGTTAGAACGATAGCAATCCTGGTAATAAACCCCCATATTTACGTGCTTTCTAGAAGCCTCATTCCAAAAAACATTCCCTATGAAATACCACTTTTGAAATATTCCTTTTACAGTGGCAAACTGCTCAGAGATTTTTTTTTTTTAAAAGCAAACACAAAAATAGAGGTTTTTTCTTCAGCTTGCTAAAGAAGATTAAGTAACCTAAAAAATCCTTCTCAGTGTAAGCACCACACCCAAGAATCTGCATCCATATATTCAATTTAGATAGGTTGGTCAGTACTACACACAAAACAAGATACTATTCTAAAACATACCTATCCTGCCAAATGTGAACGGAATCAGTTACACGTGCACAGAGGGGGCATAAGATAGCAAAGGCAGCTGCAAGTATTGCACATCTGGGGGCTGTTTGATAAACATTCTTAGGAAACACCCTTTTTGCAATAGTTTTGAGTGCCTGAAAATACTAATTTGGAAGGAAAAAAGTCATTATCTGCTAGCTGACATTTTACTATTGAAATCTTGAAATTTCAATAAATCAAACAAGTGACTCCTGCTAGCCAAAAACCACTGTCAAAGCACTGGAAGGCAATACTTACCACAAACAATATGCTCATGCACACAACACAAACACACCAGTTACCACAATACTGTACCATGATCCAGACAGTATCACTGGAAAACATATTGAAGACTAATCAATAGTATCAGAGAGGACTACATTTTAAACATGTTGACTGAACAGTATTTCTAATAGGACATCTACAGTAATTTTAAGGTAAATCATTTCAGCACTTCCCCTATGTACGCAAAATGGTTTATTTTCTCTTGCATTCTATAGCTTTTAAATACCTTAACTGCCAGTTAAAGTATTTCAGGTAAAGAACTGAATAGAACTAGCAACAATATTAATGCAAGTACCTGACTACAGTTTTATGATTTTTTTTTTCCCTATAGCTCTGAAGACTGAAACAGTTTTTAGACGTGTAACTCTTAGAAAGGTGCACTCTGGAGCCAAACTGGTAAACTCAAAAGAATGTATGAACAACCTCGAAGCAAGACAAGTCTTCTCACTTTGAACCTTCCCATGGCACAAGAGCTCCTTAGCTTGTTACGTTCTGCCCATGCAGAACAGCTTCCAAACCATGTATAAAGCATGGAGAAAGTGCATTCACAATAATATTTAACGGCAAATTTTCTTCTGAAATTGCATTGCTGTACTAGTCAAAAGCCCCCAAGGAACATTCATATATTGAGCTGATTCACCGGACAAATAAGAACCAATCTTTTCTGGAGCTATGGCAGAGTCTTGATAATTTAACGAAGTTAATTTGACAAAATAGTAGTAACTTATACCTGTCTTCAGAAAGTCTAGTTGATGGCTACTTCACCAACCTTTTTGCATCATGACCTTTATTGTCAGAATTAGAGATGCTCTTTTTAGACAAAAAGATTATTTTCTTGCTGAATTAAAATAGTGCAAGAAAGTTTATCAGGTAAGACTTCAGGTTTCCAAGTGCTTAACCAGCCACTACCAAAACTCAGCTAACAGAACACTGAAGTTGAAATAATCACTGCCTGGGGTTTTGTTTTGGGTTTTGCTAAATATAAAGGTACAACCAGAATGTTTCCTAAGAAGTCATTTATTCAAGAATAACTTACTTGGCTTTCCATAAATATACTTCAACAATATTAATATTTACCAAGGACATAAAAATTTTAAATTTAAAAAAAAAAAAAAAAAAAAAATCAAACTGGGAGCCACAAGCTCCAGTATGTTTTATATGCAGTGCCTGCTAACTTAAGAGCTCATCTGAAGCTAAGTGAAGCCAACGATTGAGGAAGCATGGAACCTCATTTTCCAAAAAGACTCTGAAAATTATACAAAGCCATACTCAAATGCTTATAGAGAAATCCTGAACCAGAACTTTTTCTTCTTGTGAGTTTGCTCAGAAAAGTTCCATGCTCCTGGGTTTGCAGCCAATCTCACTAATTTACCTGAAAAGCATGCAAAGGACTTGACCGCTTGTCCTTCCAGTTTAAGGGAGAAAGATTTGCAGTTCTTCCATTTTCCTGGCATATGGGACTCTTCCAGGAAAAATGTACACACTTAATATATCCATCATTCACTGAAAGACCCTCAATCTTTATCTTAAACTCGTTCCAGCTTCAAACTTTGGGTTTTTCCCTTCCTTTTTTTGAAGAAGGTGCAAACAGTCTAATAGGAAACATTAACGTACCAACTTGAATAATCAGCAAAACCAAAAAGGAAAAGAGTTGCTTGTCCATAAACTGAAAGCAAAAATACTACTCCTCGTTAAAAAAAAAAAAAAAAAAAAAACAGAAAGACATTCTTTCTACTACTCCTCGTTAAAAAAAAAAAAAAAAAAAGACAGTAAGACATTCTCTGCTTTTTAAAACCTTTGTGTAGAGCACAAAGAGCAAGAGTAAACACGTGCCATGTGTGCTAGCCAAGGAAGCGTACTCTTAAGTATGAGGCATGTGTACATACCTAAGCAGAACATGCAAGAAATCACTGCAGGAACACATAAAAAATATAATGCATTTGAAACTAAGATGGAGGAACAACAGCATATGTTTCTCCATTTTAGATCTATGTAAGTTGAAAATATGCATTTTATTTTCAGAGCATATCTTCATTAGTCAAGGGCAGACTAGACGTTGGCATAATAACCAGAACAGTTAAATCCATTCTGAACACATCAAGACAAGAGAGCAGTTTAAACCCTGATGCCTCCCCTACAGCAGTACTCATAACTGGTAAGACTGGTCTATATTACTGCAACTTTACCTAACAGTGGAGGTGCATAGGGGAAAAAAAGATTTATTAGAAAAGCAGACTGAAATTACTATTAAAAGCATATTGTGAATGGCTCTCTATACTGATACTAAATACAAAAGTATTTAAAGCAGCTCTGAAATACTGACATATGCATTTAAGAGAACTATCTACCCAAAAACTCTATGATGACAATCACTGCCTTTTCTTATGACGTGATCATGCCAAGTTGTCTATCTCAAAAATATGATGCCTCAGGGTAGAGCAACGAAGTGTTTCAAGTTATCTCCTCTAGAATAGAAATTAGTTGTCTAGTTTAAAGAGATGTTATCTCATGCTACGTTAAGGAAGAGGCCATATACTCCTTTCAACTCTCCCCATCAGATGTGTGTGTGCATAATTTTTTCTACAGTTTACTTTTATTGCTACCACATTCCAGCATTCATTTTTAGCTCAGGGCAACCACTGTTGTTTCTGAGCTAGCTATACAAGTGACTGCCAAGTTGGGCAAGAAGCAAGTCAATGTTGCTTTGGCATCGTATGGTTGTAAACATTTTCATTTAACTCTCAGATGAGAAGTCAAAAATACATCAAGAAAGCTGGATACTACCATTACTTACAAGAAACGTAAGAAAGGCTCCTTCTTACCACAATCAGATTCTGGGAATGCTGAACACACCTTTAAAAGGCTGATCAGTCTAGCCAAGAGACATATCTGAACCCCTATGATGCACCCTAACTAGACATAGCTTTGCAATTACTAGGCTATTTGCTTCTCATTTCAATACATATTGCCAAAAATCTATTCTGAACTTCAGATTGCAAACCATCCTCCTTTGAAAAAAATAATAAAATGATCAAGGTTTTGATAACTAATTCATTCTCTCACATCCCAGATTTTATGATTAATTTCTTGCTTTCTCCTCCCTTCACCCCCAGTGAATTAACAGCTAACAAACTCTACTGTATAACCTACTCCTGGATTTCAGTACAAACAACATCCAGCAGCTAGCATTTTTCTTCCTTGACAATCCATTCATGTTTGTAAGATCTAAACGTAGTTCAAGGAGCCATCATGTTATATGCTCAATAAAAGTTCCTAAAACTTTGGCTAGACTTCAGAAATTTTTGAATGTGTAGTACAAGAATTGTTGCATCAGAACAAGATCAAGAGCATGGTTTGAGGCAGAATATGACAGAATAAGCACATTATGTTTTACACATTCACCTGTTTTCTCCTAACAAATAAAAGACAACATTAACTTTACTTAAGTCTATTAATCTCAAAAAACTCCATACATTTCTCTATACTGATAGAACTTGCTCCGAGGAACTGCTATTGAAAGACAATATTCAGAAAGACTCTTCAGAGCTGGTTTTGGCTTAGTTTCAACTGATCTGCAAAACCTTATACTGTTGCAGTGCCTACACATGTTAGGTAGGGAACAGGATTCATCACCCAAGTCCAGAATAAAGACCCATCTATCCCTAAGAGATAAAAGAGATCAAGTGAGGCAGGCAGATAAGGAACAAGAAAAACGTTGAAAGCACAGATTGGTCCAGCACTACGTTGCTTCAGTGCACAAAACCCCACCAACATTTGCTACATTTCACAAGAATATTTAAGAAAGGACATGAAAAACAAAAGGTGACTTTGGGAATATTTAGAGAGAACATCTTCCAAATGTGTGAGAGAGTACAGGAGAAATAAAAAGTGTATTTTAAATCTTAATAAGCTGCTATAGAGTACTGTATCTTAACCAACCAAACACACGCAGTAAGCTTTTGTAGTAACAGTAAGATTGAAAAAACAGTAAGAAACCAGTAGATCAAGGTGTAATTTGCTCTTTAGTGCTATTAAGATCTCCTTTGTTAATGGTACAAACTTTATGAACTGGAAAATCAGATTTCAACTGTTCTTCTGTTTGAAATATTTTAGACACTGTGTGATTGTTTACAATAACAAGAGATCACCTGTCAGTGATGCTCTAAAGCAGGTCTGTAAAGCATAGGACTCACTGATGGGGCAGGCCATGGGGCAGGCCAAAGAACTCATTTTACTGACCTTTCTTTCCTCATCAGAGCACATCATTGGCATGCTGCCAACCACTACAAGGTCCAAAAGTGCACCCAGCACTTAAAAAAAAAAAAAAAAAGAGAGTTCTAGCTAGACATCACGTATCGAATGCCTGAGCCGCTAAAAAAGCACCAATAACTATAGCTACTGATCCTGCTATCCCTAATTCTGCATGGCCTAGACTAAAACACCTTTTCAAACGAGAATATTTAGAAAAAGAAAAAAAGTGGGCTTGGTGAATGGAAGATAAGAAAATTCCAGTTTTAAAAAAAAAAGTGGCTATATACAGACTATCATATGGAGGTATCAGGCAGCATTGGTCTGAGGACTTCAGTCGGCAGTTATCAGCTGATCAATGGTAACTGCTTAACCACAAGAATCTGCACACTGAAAACTTCTCTACTAATTGTTGCACTGTAATTGCCACATATCAAGTGATCAGCGGTGGCATCACTATACGCACTGTTATTTGGGGGGAGGAAGAGGAAAAGGGGGTACGAAGAATCCACACGTTGCTATTACCATGCATTAGCAGTTCAGGAGTAGGAATCGTGTGATCCCGCAGCAGGCAGAGCAGTAACGGTAAGCCACAGGCAGACCACACTGAAATCAGTTGTGAAGATTTGGTAAGAAGCTGCAATTCTGTTTTGAAGTAGTAACAAGATGTACAATAGAACTAAAGAAGCAGGAAAATAGGATTCTTTAGCATAGGGAGCATGGCTTAAAAATAATTTGAAGACTTAAAAATCTTATTCACCTGTGTGAATTATATGCTGTGAATAAATCAGCTACCCGCAATAGTAAGAACAGGAAGTGACCAAAAATTTGCTGATGAAATGAGAACAGAATCATACAATGCAGACATTATGGTTTTTTGCTGTATTGCATACACTAGTAGATTGGGTGGAGGGGGTGGTGTTCATATAAGTAATACATTTTATTTGTTTTGATAAAATTATTATCTAAAATAATTTGCTTGCATTAATTTGCTATTCCCATATCCACTAACAAATGAAACGCTGGTAATTAAATTCCCTAATTTGGTTGCATTCTACAATGGTAGGAAGTCCCTTGATCAGAACAAGATATGTTTTCCTTTAGCTTTCCATTACCTGTGGAATTGACAAAAATACAGTGTATACATTTAAAATTTGCCAGGTTTGATGGCAGCAAGGCTAGCTGCTTACTAAAAGGAAACTATGTCTATCAAAAAAGACAAAAGCACAGTTTTTCTAGCAACTACTCCTGAAAACCAATTCTTGCTCTATTTTACTGTCTGGACTATGATTTATGTCACAGCAGGTAAACAGACTTTGCTCTGTAAGCCACTGAAGACCAGATGTAGGTTTAAGTGCAAAAGTCTCACCAATGCATTTGTTTTATCAATAGTACCGTTTTACCAGATACCTCCTACAGGTATTCAATTTAACAGTGGAAGAACAAGTACATACTTTGCCTGTCATGTAGATATGTTTGTATTAACTGCATCTGAACCCTCTGTACTAACAGCGTCCTCACAAAACTATCATAGTTGCCAGTGCAGTTGTATTAGCAACTACATTCATGCAGCCCCTGGATGTATTTTAATTTTAGTTTAGTCTCTTCAGTCGTTTTTGAAACGATACTACTACTTCTGATAAACGTGAATCTGCCTCCTGAAAAGAAAATACCATTCTCTTGCTCTGAGCACAGGACTCCTTTCAACAACCTCTAAACCTAACATAAAATACTTTGGAGGGTGGCATTTAGAAGAAGTAGAGCCATAACACAACCTTTTTCCTGACACACTCGTTCAGCTAACTGTACCCAAGTAAGCACCTCGTTCCAGATGCCATAGTCAGCTAGTCAAACAAGTGACTGAAGTCATTAGCACACCTGCTACCTAGGAGTCAAGAAGGTATGACCACAGATTTCGGAGTACAACTTCTTGCAATGCCCTTACAGGCATTGTAAAAGCAAGCAATAGCCAGTTCTCACTTCTGGGATGGGACCATTTTTATGCTCTGCATCTGCACAGAACCAGGGACAGTGATATGAAAGCCACACTAGAGTGTTTCACTGCAAATATAACGCAAGTTTCCAAGACATCTTAGACCTGCTACAACAGCTTCCCAAGTCCTCCAAGAAAACAGTTGTACTAATAAATCTTTCACAAGAACACACTAGAAATATTTGATCTCATCCACAGGCATTCTAGCAACTCTGTGGCATGATGAACAGAAAGAACCATCCTAGGATGAATAAGAGTATAACGGTGAAATAAAAATCAGAAGCTCCAATTACAGAAAGCTGGTATTAGCAAGGGGAAGACTAAGTGAGTTACAATCTCTCCTTCTGGACTTGTACCACTAGGAAAAGCACAAGGGTCATACTCTAATTTACCAGCAGTAACAAAAACATCCAGAACATGCTTGCATACATAGCAAGATGATTTAATAGTTCAGTACCACTGAAAGAGAATATTCCTATTTTCCCTTCTCATTCTGAGAAATTGTTCTTTGTGCTTACCCTGTCCTGGGCTCCTTTTTCCATCACGGTCCTCTGAGCCAATTAAATTCCGTTTTATTTACTAAAACGGTAGAAAGTAAATCCAACAAAAGATAGTTTCCTGCCATTTTGGTGAGTTAAACCAACTTACAGAAGCGTTCAAGTGCCAGAGTCAGTGCATGGGAGGAGACCCAGACGGCACAGCCATCAACAAAAAAAAGGGAAAAAAGAAGGAAGAAAAACTCCTCCCTCCAGCAGGAGCAACAAGCTGTTAGAAATGGCAGAAGTGGCCATGAAATTCAAGCCTGAGATAGCATCATAATTTTTCCCTTTTCTTGATCCTTTACCCAGCTGATTCGAAAGAAGCAACAAATACATTAAAACACATGCACACAAAAATTCACTGTCTGCCTCTCTCTCCCCACCAAAACTTCTTAGCATTAAACACACACACTTACCTAGATGCCCTTCAAGTTTCAAGGACAAAGTTGTAAAGGACGAACTGAGTCACTTTGTTCTATAACCACAAAGCCTGGCAAACATGCCACACCACCACATCAGATTTTTTTTTTTTGGGGGGGGGGAGTAGGGGGGAGAGATACATGGGAAAAAATAATTCAATTGTGAAAACAGCTATTTAAGAATATGTTTCTCTACTTCAAAATTGAAGTCTCTGAAGTTCAAGGTTTTGACTTGCTAGCTTTGCAACTGACTTGGGTTTGAAAACACCAGTTTTATGACCAGTTCTCGTTAGATAATACAATGCTTCAGTGTTTGTACTCTTTGGGAAATGGTATGCTCTTCCAAAATACATTTATTTAAGAGCAAATTTAATTTGTGCATTCAACAAAAGCATACAGATAACGACACTTACATGATGTCTGCACATGCTGTAGGCGTTTTAAGCTGCTGCATCTCTTAACTTCAAGGAAAAAACCGTACATAGCTTTACTTCATTATGTTGTGCTCTACAGAATTACTACACTAGAAATGTTACGAAAAACATCTCCTCAGATCTGTGTGGTTTTAACGTAGGCATTTAAGAGTACTATGCTTGCAGGCTAGACTCACTTTTTTTTGCTCTTTTGCTGGAATAAAGCTTCCATACAGCAGCAGAGAAGAAAAAGAAAACAATTAAACAGAGAGAAATGGGATTTCATTGACACAACAATGATCTTGACGCAAGGGCAGGCGAGTCTTTTAAAAGCTCGTTTTATCTGAAGACGACTAAGTTGCTGCGGACTGCACGCATACCCTCACGTGCATCCTGTAACTAACTGTTGGTTTCGTGCCGGGGGCCAGCACTACCCCTCCGAGAGCGGAAGGCGAGCACGCTCACAGGCGGTGCGGTGCGGCTTAGGCCACGCTGCCGCCGGGGAGGGGTCCTCGCCCC
>NW_009187458.1:0-10338 GCF_000690835.1 Fulmarus glacialis
AAATAAATAAGTTTAAAAAGTAAATAAATAAGTAAAAGGGAAAGCGTGAAACTTCATCCATAGACAAAGGATAAAACCGTATTGGGGAGTTTCAGGAGTTACAACAACTCAGATTTTAATGTCTTATAATAGAGGAGCTTTTTTAAACCAAATCGCCAGCCTGCAAAAAACAGTTTTATAAGTTTTTCCCAACCTGAGTGCTGAGAAAACACGTTTCGGAGGCGGATTTGTGCCGTTTGCTCAGTGCTTGTGGCCAGCGGCACATCCCAGGAGGACGGGAGGGCTGAGATTTGCTTTGGAGGTAATAAATCCTCTGGGTTTGGGGTGGAAATTCGGAGAACAGTCCATGTGTCTTCCCCCGAGGCAAAGCCAACACCATCCTGGCCTTCGCCATACAGAAACAGATAGGAAAAATTCGGGATATAGAGGAAAACCAGCCATCCGCTTTCCGGCATTTCCCTCCTCTCCATTTCCTTTCCGCCCCTTTTCCCACGGGCATTCCCCTCCAAATTTCTATTTGCAAATTTAGAGCCGCATTTTCCAAGCAGGATCATTTTGAAATGGCAAAGCCAGCTCAGGACCAGCTGCCAAAAACCAAACTCTGAATTTTTTGGGGGTGTCACAGCTCCTTTTCCCTGCAACCCGAGCAGCATCTCCCACGCCGCAGCCACATCCCACCAGCGGTACCGGCATCGCCGGGTGGCTCCCAGGATACCCAGCCTGCTGCAGCGGTTATCGTCGCCAGCTGAACCTGGGTGCCACGCACCCACCCCGGGGTCCTCAGGCAAGGCTGGGTGCTGGCACGGACCCGTCGGAGGAGATGAAGGCGGTCGATAACCCGACCTTCAATTCACATCCCAGCGTGATGGGGAGAGCAAACAGCAACGCCTTGGCTGGGAGCATCACCGCATCTACTCCGTTATGTGGGCATCTTGCGTTCTCAAATCACTTCTTTCTCTTGGGAAATGGATATTAAAACATCTCCTGCCTTTCTGCCTTCCCCAGGAAAGCCTGACTCCTTTTTCCTCCTGGTTTGCAGCCGGTGCCTCCTTTGCCGAGCAGGGACGATGCTCGGCACGTGAGCGGGTGCCTTTCCCCCAGGTCCCCGCAGACGAAGGGTTCATCACTCCCCATCAGCTTCCTACAGTTTTACAGCCATAATCTGATTTTCAGAGCAGCGGGGGAAATTCTTCAAAATAAAAATGATATGAATGATCACCTCAGTGGCACCGGCCGTCCCTGATATGAGATGTCCCCCCTCCTGCTCCCACCCCAGTCTGAAGCTGGGACACGGGTGCAGCATCCCCAGCAGCAATGCTCTCGCTGCCCCCAAAACTATCGGGGCACCCCAAATTTAAAAAGCATGTGAGTGTGGGCATTGCACCGCTACCCACAGCCATGGGGGGGTTTGGGAGGGCTTTGCTTTGAACCCCTTACACCCTGGGCCAAGCCAATCCGTCCTTACACCCACTGTCCCCTGTCTGGCCATGGCTGAGATGTAATTACAGAGTCCAAGCATCTCTTGCCGCTATCATGTGAAGAAACCCTGTGTCGTCGTAAACAGGAAGGGCAGGAAGAAAAACGAGTTGATTTTCTTCCATCCCAACCCGAGCAAAGAAATGGCTGAGGAGCAACAAAGGATTAATTTACCCCGTGCAGAAACGCCAGCTCCCTCCCGCAGCCGCGGGACCCCGGCAAGTCACAGATGTTAAGGAGTAAAAAAGCCGCTTTCACAACCTCAAACAAAGGCATAGAGACGCTTTTCAGGGCCTCGAGGAGATCTGTAGATCCAGCTGCCGCGATCCTAGGTGTGCCGAGTTAAATACGGCTGGTTCCAGGGAAATGGGAACGGGTGCGGGAGCGAGGCCGGTAGGATGCGGTGGGTGAATGGGAACAATGTTTTCGCGCTTGGAGGAAAGCTCACTGCTTGCTTTTGGTGCTAAATTGATTAAGAAGCCTATCCTGGGCCTTATTTTCCCCGCTTTGATTGCTCAGCGAGGATGGATGGTTCTCCAGTGGTCCCTGCCAGGTGGAAGATGCAGTGGCATCCCCTTGGGACACCCTCCTCCCTGCACCACGTTGCCCAGCAGACCTGTGCGGCAGTATGGGTGCGCGGCCCCTGAAATCCCTGGCCCCACATCCCTAAAAAGATGCTCTTTTCGGGGCTCCCATCACCTGCAGTCCCAGCTGGAAGGTGATACACAGACGGGTGTTCACCCAGACAAACGTCAGATGGACGCGAGGGCTGCCTTGGTGGGAGATCTTGGGCTTTCTCTGCTGGCCATAGTGCATCCGCGGGCATATGCAGAATTTTTTGCTCAGGATGCACAACACATGGCTCATCCTGGGCAGAGACTAAAGCACGTGACAGGTTCCTTGCAGCCTGCCTGCTTGCACCAGGAGCTGGCTTCTCCTGAAGATGCTGCACATATATATAGTGTATATCTATATGGACCACTGGCCCCATCACTGCCCAGGAGAGAAGCTAAGATGCCTTTGCAACATCATGTTCCAGTCCTGCAACAAAGCCAGCTCCAAATCAGCTGGCTTTTAGCTCCAGAGCATCAAGAAGGGGTCGAGGATGGGCTGGAGCGTGCCTAGGAGACAGCGCTGGAGCTGAAAACACGTAGGGGAAAGCCAAGATACGAAGAGGGCAAAGAGGGTGGAGTTTGCAAGGGATTTGGTGCCAGGACTCCTGCCAGCAGCACACTGGTCCCAGTGCCACAGCGGGCAGGACAGGGGATGCATCCAGGTGCAGGGGGAAGGTGGGAGCCGGCGCGGGCAGGAAAAGCTCCATTTTGTTCCTGCAAGCGGGGCGGGGGCCAGCCGTGTTCAACCATTCCCCAAACTTGTCTCCCTGCCCTGTTGCCATGGGACTCCCCGTGTTGTTCCTGGCACCGGTGCCTCTTGCTCCAGGCAGTTTGGTTGCGTCTCCAGGGCCTCCTCCATGCACGCGGTGGAGCCGCTTTCCCAAACTCCCGCTGCAGACCCCGTTCACCCCTCTGGGCTCCAACCAGAGCTGCACAGCCAGAAATGTGGGTTTTTGCATGTGAAAGCGATGAAGATGCAACCAGCTGTAACCACTGTGCATCACCTCCCGTGCAGGGAAAGTGCCTGGGAAAGGTCTCAGAGCTGGAGGCTCCAGGGCTGGCAGAAGGATGCACATCCCTTCATCACCACGAGCACAATGCCTGGGTGTGATCTGGAGTAAATCCACGCAGTTACAGTCAAGATGGGTGCAAGAACAGGGAATAACAGGCAAATGACCACCTGGGGTTGGTTGAACATGCAGCCAGCGCTCAGGACCCTCCAAATCAGATGTCTCCCAGGTCTCTGCAAAGCATCGTCCCTCCGCAAGTGCAAAGCTCGGCTCCTGCCGACGCCCATTGCAGCTTTGCTCAGGCAAATCCTGGCCTGCAAGCAGGCACCCCGAGGAAGGGGCCACCACTACCCTGAATCCTGGGGTCACCCACATTAGGCACCTCCGTCGGGTGCTGCTCCGCTGCCCTCGGCTCCCTCCGGCCTCACATGAGGAGCAGGGGCAGGTCCAGAGGGTGAATCAGCCCTTCTAAGCATGGGCTCGCTGCCTCCAAATTACACCGAGGGCAATTCGGATTCTAAGCCGGGTGTCTCCAGGGTATACCTGAGCCTCTGTCTGTGCAATGAAGATCAAACCAGGAGCACTGGTGAGGAGCTGGGAAGCGCAGTGCCGGCCCTGCAAGCTCCGGTGCACGGAGGACATGGGAGCTGAGCGCTGCTCGGGCAAGGCACCGGTGGGGTGCGTTTAGCAAGCACTTGGGAAACATCATTTCTGGCCCCCCAGCAAACCCCAGGCCTCCCTCCGTGCAAAATGAGCCGTGCTGGGAGGTTTCGCTGACAAAGCTGTCGGTCGCAAATCGCTCCCCAGCCAGCTCCCCACCGTGCAAAGCACCCTTGCCTTCGGGCTGAGCGGTTCGTGGAGCTTTCTGGCACATGGGGACGTGCAAGCAGAGGCAGGAGGTGTCCAGGTCCCTGGGCTGTCACCCCAGGCTGGGCCGGGCTGCAGCAGGCAGGCAGGAGGAGCAGCTGCCTGCGTTAGGCAGAGCCGCAAGAGCCGCCGGGCTGCCTCCTGCAAGGAGGAAGTCGGAATAAAAGCAGCCTCCACCCAGCGCCCAGGCACATCTCAGTGTCCAAATCAAAGGTGCGCGTGGGTGGAGGGACGGCGTGGAGCTCGGCTTGTCAGAAGGTCTCTGTGCAAGAGAAGGGGAGGGAGGAGGCAACCAGGGAGCCCTGGGCAGCCCGGGGAGGTGGCAGAGAGGTGGTCTGGGGAGGATGCTGGCCGCAGAGGGGTTTGGAGCTGGGAGCGGAGAGGCCCCACATTCACCCTTCACCCTTTCTTGCTCAGCAAACCCTCCTGCAGCACCCTGGGTTTTAGCAAAATTACTCGGGTTATGAGAGAGAAGAAATGCAAAAGCATTTGAAGCAGCAGACCTCCGTCCTTCGAGTCTCACGCTCTTTCCAGCTTGGGCGGGAGGGGACACAGGGGTCCCACATCCACATCTCCCCCATCGCTCTGCCCCGGGGCAGATCCAGCCCTAACTGGGCCACAGGGTGCCGTGGGAAAAACCTCGTCTGTGAATCTGTAATTAAAGACTGGATCGCAAAGCATGTGCCTAAGGGGGCTGAATTAAGGTTGTGCAGGCAAAGGTAACACTGGTATTTCCTAAATTTGAGCGTATGAGTCTGCAGCTGGGATGATGTTCTTCTAAACGTGACAATTTGTGGGGTGGTTGTTTTTTCTTAACTGGGAACATAACAGGAAATGCATCTTGAACGTGCGATGCAGATAGCTGTGCCCTGGGGAGGGCCCCGGGAGGCCACCGCGACGCGCTGGCAGCAGCAGCACATTGTCACCCTCTCCAGGTGAGGGACAAGAGCAAATTGGACAACTTAAACCCCAAGAAATAAGGTCTGGGAAAGCTGCAAGCAAAGGAGAAGTGGGGTTGGGGACTGGGAAAACCTTCTGGCTGACTGACCCCCTGCAAAGTCTCCACTCATCCCCTTGCTCCTGTTTCAGCATTGCTGCCCTGCGACTCTGCCTCTATAGGCAGTCTATATGTTTCCAGTAATAATATATATTTTCATATATATATATATATATTCCAATAAACAGCTCTGTCTGCAGGTAAAGGATATGCCAGTCTTGATCCCGTGCCTCAGCCTGGCTCAGCTCAGGAGATATTGGAGAGGCAGGGGAAAGTCAGAGCATCCCTCCCGCTCGTCTTTCAGCGCCGAGGAAGAGCTGATGCAATGCAAATGGGAAATGCGGAGCTGGTAGAAGGAAATCGCTCCCCACAAAACGCAATCAGGCTGCGGGACTGCAAGAAGAAGTCATGCGGGCTGAGAAGGTAGCAAGCTTCCAAAGGGCTTAGTCATGTAATTGCCTGTTGAGAAAATCCAGACTTGATATATTTAAGGATAATAAACAAGCTCAAAATCTTAATCAGCCTCCTGCTTTGCAGCTCTAATGATTAGAAACCAGGATGAGACATGGTGTGGGGGATGATCCCCAAAAAGGGGAGCTTCACAAGCACTCACCGAGGAGGTGGTGTTGCTCCTACCAGTGACAGCATATGGGGACAATGTGCCACCAATGGACATCAAATGTCCCCAGGCAGCATTTACCTGCCTCACTGATGGGCCAGCAGTAGCGGAGGGATCCCTGTGTCCCATTCCCTTGCTCCTGGTGGGTGTCTATACCCTCCTGGGGCCCACGAAGCAGGGAGTTGGGTAGGTGTAAGGATCTAGCTTGGATCTTGGGGTGATCTAGCTAGACCATACATAGGTACAATACTTTCATTCCCCAGGCTACGTCTGGCCTGGCACACATTTGGAGGGACAGCCGCTATGGGTGGGACACCCTGAGCAGGGACAAGTCTCCACTACGACTTGGCAAGTGCTGGCCAAGAGCAGCCCTGGAGCCTGCCAGATCCTTTCCAGCTGGGTATTGACCAAGCCCTGGCCAGCAGCCCGCACTCAGCGGGGACACCGCTGCCACCTCCCTCTCGGGAGGAAGGTGCCACCACCTGAACTCTCCTGTCCACAGCTGCTGTGCTGAGCCGTAGGATTTTTCATATCCCATCAGCTCCCGGGGCTGTGCTCAACCCAACTGCTGTCCCCCTGTCCTGCCGTCCCACCTGCCCGCAAGGCTCTTGGGAGGGAACGGCGGTTCATACCCCAAGCGTTCATTTATTTTATCCACCAGCATCTATCAGAGCTTCTGTTTTCTCTGCAGCTCTGGTGTCCGGGCCCCTTCAGGGTTCGGTGGCTGGTTAAAAAGGCTGATGAAAAGGTAGGAATGTGGAGCTGGACTCAGCCCCGCTCCTTACTGCCATGACACGTCTCAGCAGTGAGGTCCAGGGGGAAAACCCATGCGGTTTAAAAAACAAACAAGAATTTCCTTTTTCCTGGTTTATAGCTGCTATCAGTTGTTTATGTAGCTGTTTTTTCTGTAGGTTTCTGAATTACCTTCTCATTAATAGACTACAACAGCGGGGTGGCAGAGGGACACCCAAGGATCCTTCCCAATGACACCTGGCCCCCCGTGCTAGTGACCCTGCCAAAAACATTTCTCACTGCCTGGTCCCTGGGGAAAATACCTTCTTGAACCCATAAGAGTGAGAAGAAGTCCTGTGTGTCTCTTCTTATCCTGGGTTTAACCCACTCTGGATCCCATAATCCATCCTGGATTTATCTCCACTTCTCCAGGGCATTTTTCGCTGCCTGCCTCTGGCTGTCTTCTTCTGTGGTGGCCCTGTGAGCTGTGGCAAACTGGAAGGAGGACAGCAGAGGACATCACCGGGATGAGGAGGAAGGCATTGGCACAGCTGTTTTCTAACTGTGGGATGTGTGGCATGGCTTTGCCAGCTGCCTTCCTGCACACAGAGAGGAAATAGTAGGATTTGTTGTTAATGACCCTCAAGACATCACCCAGAGTTGCTTGGTTGTTGTCCTTGCACCCAGGATCGGGGACTCCGTGTAGGGCTCGGTACAACTCTAAGCACAGCTGATGGGTGGGAGTTGCTTAAAAACTTTAATTTTAGGGGGGTGTTTTTTTGCAAGAAAGAGCAACTTTCCAGCCAAAATGAAACTTTCAGACTTTACTGTTGTCAGGTGGGTCTGCAGCCAGAATTTCCTTCAGCTTGCCGTAACCGCAACATTTCACCAGCCACTTTTAGACACTCGGCTGCTGACTCCTAAAAATGTCTGCATTGGGTTTCTCAACAAAAGCGTGGAAACCCGTAGGCAAAAAGTGTGGGTGAAAACCACAGTTTTATCTGATCGCTGAAAGCTGCTGCAGAAACGAAGGGACGTTTCCCGTCTAGGTCCTGATGACGACAGGTCCAGCCCAGAAGACATTTACATGCACGCCCTGCATCTGTGTGCGTGTGGGACTGGGCTCTTACAGGCAAGGTCCCGTGGGGAAGGTCCATGATTTTAGGTCTCTGGCCATCTTTGCGAAGCAGCTGATGGAGCAATGGATGGGTCAGCACGCAGCCCATGTTCATGAACAAGTATTAAAGCCGCCCAGCTGCAGGGCTGGCCATTACTTTTTGTCTCAAGGCAACATGGTTTGATGAAACACTGTCCCAATGATGAGGCGGAATGATGTATTTGGCTCTTAAAGCTTTTTGGTCAAGCTGGCACGTTTTCAAAGCATCCTGCATGAAGATCTCAGCAGTTTTGGCTTGGTTTAGAAAAAAGCAAGTAATTCAATGGATTTTTTTTTCTGGTGGCCATCAAAATTTTGCTGCCCCACTAAAGAACTTGGCACTGGGGGGGAGATGCTCTTTCCTCCCATCTGACTTCATTTCAGAGACCAAGCTGTCATTGAAATAAAAGTGCTGGACCTCCCTACACTTCCCCAAGGCTGGGGACGGCCAGGTCTGTCTGGGGGCAGTACTGAAGCCACTCATCCGTGATTTATGGAGTCCCTCAATCTATTTTCTTTTCCAGCTGAATCCCCTGTCCTGTGCACATTTCTCCTCCATCGAGCTATGGGAAGCTCTGCTCTGAGGAGTATGAATCACAGCAGCGTTGGGTTTATTTGCTCTGAGACTTGAAGGCTTCTTCAAAGAGAAGATACTGCCATGTTGGGCAGCGTGCCACCAGGAACAGAGTCTGGGCAGAGCATGGATGGAGGGTCTGGATTTGGGCATTTGGCTTTGGACATGTAACCTTGATATTTAATGAAGAGCGCAGTTGATGCTGTAGTCAACGGAGGGAGAAAGGTGCTTCTAGCGAGTCATGTGGAGGTTAGGAGGACATCAACCACCTTCTGGAGGCACTTTTTTCTCTCTGTAGACCAAAGACGAAGCCCAGGATAACTTCTGCCAGGACTGGTACAGGGTGAGCCAGGGCCAGGGAGCTGCGGCTGCCCTCGATGGCCAATGGTGCGACAAAGATCAGAAGGACATTTCCACCTCCAGAAGGTTTTTCCCATGGACGTGGAAGTTATTTCACTGCCCGCACTGCCCTCTTCCTCCCACTCTGCCTGCCCTCTATGGCTTCGAAGTCTCTGGAGCAGCATGTTCTCTCAGTGGGAGACTTTCCGTGGATTGCAACAAGCTGGGAGCTCGGGCAAGGTCTGAGGGGCAAGAGAGAGGATGGCAGCGGTGGGAGGCAGAAGAGGCTGTGGGAGGGACGGAGGTGCTGGAGGTGAGACCCAAACTCTAACTCAGTCCCATAGCCACAGGGCTGCGTGTCCCCACGTGCCATTTCTCTGCGCCTATTCCTAAACCGAATAAACTACTTACTGGCATAAGTGGCTTTTAACCACTAATACTTCATCCACAGGAGGACTCCTTCCCTCCCCCTCTCATTATACTGGTATAAATGTAATTATCCCAGGTATAATTAACACAGACCATGTTTCTAGTGTCAGCAAGCAGCCTGGGTGTGTGCTGCAACCCGCTGTGGTGTAGCTGTTATCTCTGGCTCACAGCAGAGGGTCAGTGCTGCTCGGGGACCTCTGTGCTACCGCCAGCATGATAGCTTGGGGACAGGCGGCCCCACCAGCAAGGTGGGGTGCTGAGGTTGCCAGTTTGCAAGCACGGCACCTCAAAAGCTGGCCAGCAGAAGCAGGTAGGGACCTGCCAGCCCTCCTTCCCCCAGGCTCTACAGTGAAGACATGGTGTGGGAAAGAGCTCATGCTTTGCAGCCGAAATATTCATCATCCAAGAGTCAATGCTGATGTCTTGTATCAGCCCTGGATATTCAGGAGACGTTGCAGAATACAACCAAAGGAGAAGGGTGTCTGGCCAGATTTATTTGCTCTGGTGCCAAGACAACGTGTTTTCACTATTCACATCTCCACTATGCCATGAGGTTGGCCTTGCTCAACTGGCAGCGTTTTTGGGGCGTTGCGTGGTTCACCATGGCATGGCAGAGCCAGGTTTAGGGCTCTACCCGCTGGAAGGTGGAGAATTGATCCAGCGTCACCACACAAGCGTGCTTCTGACGGGCTGACTGCGTCACCAAGGCAGTTTCCTTGTAACAGGGCAGCGCAGCTCGGCAGAATGAGCTGCATCTTCATTAGGGACGCTCGCCAGAAGAACCTGCTGATGTTCCTATTCCAGTGAAGAGCCTGGAGGCAGCCAGGCCTTGCTAACAGGAGCTACTTGTTGTGCAGGATCCATGCTGCAGCCATTCACGGGATGCTCAGGGCCCGGCAAGGCTGCGTGGCAGCAGGGCAGGGGGTCCGTGCCAAGTGCCACACACCCATTTGGGCAACACGCTGCTGTGGCGCAGGCAGCTGAACCCAGCAGAGCTCAGTTTATCACAGCGGGGTTTTGCCAGGTCAAATAAGCCACGCTGGCGCTGGCCGAAGAAAAATTTGGGTGGCTATATAAGGCTTGGCTTAAAAACCAGCATTGACAGTGAAAGCCTTTGCTAACTGTTTATCCTGAAGGTCCCCTGTCAGGGGTACTCAGCACCTCCCAGGCTGCAGCCATGAGCCGTGTTGCCCCAGGGTTTTGGAAGGTGGCCGGGGTGAGGCCCAGCTTCCCCCCAAGACCTGGCTGGCTGGGCTGCATACTCCATCGCAGTGCGGGCACCTGGAAGAGGCAGCGTGGTGGTGGAGACCCTCATCACCCCGGCAGCCCTTCGGGGAGAAAATGGATGCAAGCTAAGCAGCCAGATCTCAGCTGGATCCGGCTCTGCTCATGCTTTAATGACTGCGACAAACTGGGCTTGAAGTAACTTCTTGTACCTGAAACACAACCCGCTTGCTTCGCCCGCAAAAGCTCGGGCTTCAGGGAAATCTGTCGCCGAGCCCCGTGCAGTCTGCGGGACCCCGTT
>NW_009187458.1:10585-11048 GCF_000690835.1 Fulmarus glacialis
GCGCCCCCCGGGGCCGCTTCCCTGCGCCAGCAGTTTCCTCCCGTTTTTCGCATGCGGTTCGCTTGCCTGGCGAGGAGGAGAGAAAATATTACATCTAAGCGTCAAGTGCAGGTGCTAAATCCCCCCCGAAAACATAGGAGCCCAACACCCCAATGCAGGAGGGTGCACAAAACCAGCAGCGGCCGCTCCCGAACGAGCTGTCCCTTTAACATGGAGGTGTTATCGCAGAAACTACTGCTCCCAGAGTACAGCGCTTTGTTTTAATGTCCAGACTGCGAGCCTGGCCGGCGCCGGAGCGGCGCACGCCGGGGTGTGTAGTTTCCCCACAGCCCTGGCTTTGTGGGGAAGGGGAGTGGGGGGGATACGAAGGGAAAACACCCCAAAATTGTGCTTGGCTGCTGGCGCTGGGCTTGTAAAGGCGCGGGGCGAGGAAGAGCTGCTCTCCTTGCCTGCGCTCGGCTGC
>NW_009187459.1:0-10317 GCF_000690835.1 Fulmarus glacialis
GGTGGTGAGGGACCAAGGGGACGCGGAGGCAGGGCGCGGTGTTGCCAAGCGGGGGGAACAGGGATATTTGGGAATGGGCAGGAAGGGGGTCTGGGCCCTCCAGCAGACAGGAATGGAGGTGCCATCTCCAGCCAGTCCCCGGTGGCTGGCAGAGACAAAACAGGTCAACTACCCGAGAACTGGATGTAGGAGAAGTGTGTGGAAAATAGCACTTAAGAGTCAGAAACATCCCTAAGTTCATTTTTAATAGGGTGTGGAAATAATCGATGATCATAACTGTACTTTAACAAAGGCTTTTTTACTGGGTGAATTGTCTTTCTCCCCATTCTCTCCCCCCCCTTAAATAAATACTTGTTTCAATTCTTTAAACATAGTCAAAGAAGCAGATCACTTTACTAGAAAACTGTTTAGCTTAGTGGTCAAGGCTCTCTCCCAGGGAACAATTTAACTTGCTGGTCCAGGCTCCAGTTATCCAACATTCGAGGTTAGAAGTTCAAGGTTTGTTAATTTTGAGGAATGATGTCTCTCCCCATGTTTAGCCACAGGGGTCAAAAACGTCAAGGAAAAAAGAGGGGCTCCCAAGCGTAGTGACTCTGGCTCTCTAGGTGTACCCTTCCCAAGGAACCCTACCACAGGAGACAGCTGCTTTGGCAGGTACTTGGCAGTTCGGGGCTAGGTACCACAGCCCTGAGCCTTAAACCCAAGCTGTCCAACATCACCTCCTCTCAACTCTGTCTCCAGTGGCTCTCTCTAGCTTTGGAAAACCAAATGGGAGTGGAAGATAAAGGCTTTGGCTCAGTGGAGGTAACACATTCAGAAAGTGAAAAAAGGTTTGTCCCTGGGATTTGCCGCTGCTGAGACCTCCTGCAGGAGGGCAGCAAGCAGCACCTTCCCAAGAGGAGGAGACAGGCCCTTCTCAAACCAGCACCGGCTTTTGATAGGAGCAGTGTGGTGGTGACAGGAAGGAAAAGCGACAGCCACAGGTCTCAGAGAGGGACTCTCCACCAAAGCACTCTTAGCCCAGCCAAAATATTCAGGTGCACAGACAGGAGGCATTTCATACCAACGCGGAACGCAGTACGATCCACCTGGCCTTGGCCAAAAGGCCTGATTTTTTTCAATGGCTTAGTCCCACACTAGTATCTTTCAATCTTCCTGGGACAGTCATAGGTGTCTGCAAAGGAGGAAGCCAATGACAGCCTCATGCAGATTAAAAAACCAAAATAATAAAATTCCCAACACAAGTTTGATGAGAAATGTTGGATGCACTTCCACATGGACAGATCTTAAAGACAGTTGTAAATACTCAAGCAAAAGCTTTGCAGAAACAGGCATCTTCCACCTGAACAGCAACTAAAGATGGCTTGGCTCGTCCTAGAAGGAACCATGGTAACATATTTCTAGAAAAATCAGGCAGAAGAATAATAGCTGCCGAGTCGGCTTTGACACGGGGAACGTAAACCAAAACGATCTAGAAACGACTTGGCCATCCTGTCAAGAGAGAGCATCAGCAACCCTGCGAGGTTCTCCCAGCTGCTCAACCCAGACAGGCCAATTCTGGGCAGGAGGACGCACCGACCCAGAGCCTGGCTCCAGGGAGCAGGCGAGCTGTGCCTGCACAGCTCCCGGAGGACCCTTCTTACCCGGCTCTGCAGAACCGTTCTCAAAACTCTGGGAATGAGACTCGGGCAAGGGACAGAGCCCGCTCCGTGCCACAGGTGAGCGGGACAGCCCGTCCAGGTGTTCCTGCCCGCTCTTGCACTGCGCCGCGAGCACCTGGCAAATATCAAATGAAACACTGAAGACCTGAATGACCATTACTGCTACAGCATTTTTGGCTATCTGCCTACCAGATGCGGAGCACAGAGAACCCTTTGTTCCAGAGGCATTGTTACCACAAGCCAAACTGCCTACTGCCGCAAGAGAGGTGATCAGA
Organism: Fulmarus glacialis; assembly: GCF_000690835.1. Taxonomy (NCBI): domain Eukaryota; kingdom Metazoa; phylum Chordata; class Aves; order Procellariiformes; family Procellariidae; genus Fulmarus; species Fulmarus glacialis. Next base: position 1,937 of record NW_009187459.1, read on the forward strand.
TTGCCCTTCTCCTCCCCTCCCCATCTGTTCATTGCAACCATGTTACGTGTGAGAATTTGCATAAATTGCCCTCTGATCTGTGGAAGAAAATCCAAAATCCATTTTGGAAATCCACAGCAGGTTGACAAGTAGCTTTGATCCCTGAAATTTCCAGAGAGCAGCAGATTAAGGATTAATTAATTAACATTCTCCAGATCCAAAGTGAGGGAAATCGTGCCCACCGTAAGCACAGGAACAAGTCTTCCTTTAAAGAAATTCCTCATCAGTATCTAAAGGTTCTCCAATTAGTCAGCAAGGAAAACGCATTGCATATACCCAAGTCAACCACACCATTTTTCTGGCAGGTGTACTTGAATATGCATTTGTGACAGACACGCAAACTCTCATCAAATCCAGCACCTCAGGTACGGTGGTTTTCTCTTGGTCGGGACAGGACTAGAGTCGTTGTCCGAGTGAGATCTCAGAACCTGTCTGAGGCAAACAGTCCAGAATTTGGACAGAGTGTTAGATGGCAGCCTAAAGGTCAGAATCATCCTCAGACCTCAGCAGATCTTTTTTCTTGTTTGCTTCCAGGATATTTTTAGAGAGCAGATCTCTCTCTGGGCACGATCTCTGCCTCACCGAGAGGCTGCGCTTTCATGACCAACTCATCCACATAAGCAGACTACCTGCAGGCCCAGGGAGAGATGCAGACTGTTTTTAAGCACTTTTCAAGCACTCTTGGAGCCACAACTGATTAGTGAGTCATGCAAAGACGTCATTGTGAATATATTTCTTGCACTTCTGCTTCACGAAATGGAAAAGCACACAAGAAAACCAGGAGTTCAAACACCTGAATTGGGTCCAGGCCACCAATTCTTCCAGTACCTCTGCATTTCTAGTTTCTGAAAGCACCAACTTCTCTCCTAATGACAAACAAAAGACTGGCTGCACCAAGTTATAGCAGAGGTCCACCTTGCCCAACACCCCCTAAGATACCAACCAACAACAGACACCTTTGGAAGAACATAAAGACAAGACAAGGATATTACAATAGACCACAGAATACTCCATCATCTTCCAGCCATTTGTGATTCCGGGATTTCCTGAACTCAAAGGGATATCTGTGCATTTAAAAGACCTTCCATGAATTTGTCCAATCATTTTGGAGCCTATGCAAATTTAGCAACAACATCCTGGGGCAAAGATTTCGCAGCTCAGATAAGCTCCATGACAAAAAGATCTTATTTGTTGTGAGCCTCCTATCTTGCAATTTATTTGACTTTCTCTACCGCAAAACCTCATCAGACCAACCCTTGAAAAAGAAAGATGATCTGAGTTTTTTCAGTTATGATTTGAAACAAATAACCTTGCTTACAAGATCAGAGACCCAGTGGTCCAAAGAAATTACTCTGATGGGCAACCCCTTTTCCCCCCAAAAAATAATGCAGAACAACACGTTCCCACAGGTTGAAGTAGAAAAGGAGGAAGCTGGGACTCGAGCTCCTCTGAGGCATCCTCATACGTGTTGAACTAGACAGAGGACTAGCTATGCCTGAGGTGGTAGGTGCAAGATATCTTCCTCCTCTTGTTCTGTTTCAGGTTTCAGTGAGGGTGGTAGCCTGAATCTAGAGAGGCTGTTGAAATACTTCCTTGTGCAGTCTAAAGATGCCAGCACCATCCAACTTAAGCCAAGACACTTGGCAACACACACTGTGAATGCAATTCTTTCCAGGACTTCTGTCCTACAGTTGAAAAAATAATCTCCTTTAGGAAGCATGTCCATGGCCTTAGCTTGCATCTCTGAGAGATTCGAGTTTTGGAGCCAGAAGTGTTTCCTAGAGATCCCGCTATGTTCAAAGCCCTAGCAGCTGCACCTGACAAACCATAGCCAGCTTGAGAGCACTTCTCAGTCTCCCTCACTGTACTAAAAAAACCCCTTTGTATTCCTCAGGAAAACAGCAGCCCATGTTTGTCACTCACAGTTTTGGAAGAAAAAAAAAAATAAAGCGATCCTTCTTTGAAGCAGAGAAACTCACTCTGTATTTGGGATCCTCTTTGAAGCTTCACCTTTTGTGCCTGTTAAAACCAAGTATTTTGATATGAAGAACTGGGGTGTCAGCCTCCCCCTTTCTTCCTTTATCCCTAAGTAATACTCATGGATTTCCTCCTCACACATTTTCATTTTTCTTTTGGCACTTCCGTTTTACAAAGCCGAGAGAAGGTTTTGGACACAGCAAGGAAAGAAAACAAAACAAAACAAAAATAGGACAGTAAGTGGAAATGCCAAAATGGAAAAATCAGACTTGGCAATTTTGTTTTATGAAATAGGAAACCATTTCATCTCCAGCCCAACCAAACTTCCATTTTTTTGCTGCTGATGGACACACAAGGTGTGTTGTTTCTGACCTGAGATGCACCGACGCTAGCTACCTTGATAGACTTGCAAACTGAAGTTCACGGATTTGGACCAGAGAGAACATTATGATAATCTAATTTGACCTCATCTGTACTGCAGGTCATAGCACTTCCTCTTCTAATTCCTATGGCATGTGCATGCTTTCTGTCTGGACTAAAATGTATTTTTCAAAAAGCATCTATGCCAATTTAAAGGCCTTAAGTGGTGGCAAATCTAACACACGTTTAGGCTTGTGGCCTGAGGGTTACCTAGAAGACAACCTTCAAGCAAAACCCATTCAGCAGTCTGTACTCTCTTGTCCTCAGAGGATGATCTCTCCCTGAAGCTGAGATCCAAACTGAGCTTGCCACTGCATTCTCAAAGACTGACTAAAAATCACCCCCGGGAACCTGGTACCTTGATCTTGAAAATCAAGACAGGATGACTTGGTGCTCCCTGCTCTCTCCTCTCTAGATTCTAAGCGTTCCCATGCCTCCCTGGACAAGCAGGAGGAAAGATCCGCCCAGATCCTAGAAAACTGTGGGGCTGCTCAGAAGAAGAAGAACACAGACAAAGCCATTTCCTCGAAGGGCAAGTCCTCCAAGGAAATGCTTTAAAAGGGCATCCTTAACAATTCCTTTTCAGTCCTAATCCGATTCCAGAAAAAGTACTGGCCCAAATGACTTAGAAAAGATTTTTTCAGAGAGGCTTTCCAAAATGAGGATGACACAACTGAAGCTTCACCACCTCTCACTTAAAGATGCCATAAATAGAGGAGATGAAGACCACAGAGTCAGGTGCCAAGAGCACCTCTGAAGAGGGGATCCTATGAGACCTCTGAAAGCTAGGAGGCCCCAGAGTATCATAAACAAACACCAAAAGAGCCAAAATCATGTTCTCCATGAGTCACATCTGAAATTGAAGGCAACAGGCTTTTCTTAGCCCTAGAAACCACAGAGCGGTGCATTCAGAGCTCAGAACCCCAGAGCTGATGGCCATGGAGGCTTTCCTCTGACGCACGCTTTCCCACTGATCCTGCGCATTGGCCATACGGAGCTACCAACTGGAGAGAATTTCTCAGGAAACAGTTCTCCTAGCCTTCGATGAATTATTTGAGGCTTAGCCTAGAAGACGGTTACAGGCCAGGAGAGATGCTTTATACAAGAGCTCTGAGGAGTCTCTCCCCAGCTGAAATGGCCAGATGAGTCAGAAAACTGCCCCAAAACAGGAGAGTCAATCTGACCAGCTCTGACCTCTCCCCATGGAAACTCCCCAGAGCCAACAGTCCAGCTGCGTCGGCCTCATGCAGATTTTGAGCACCGGATGGTGTCCAGGATGCTGGTTCTTCAGAAACGAATCACACTGAGCTATGCAGAACTCTCCCTTCTGCCCAGTCCCAAGAAAACAATCTGACACAACCAGTTCTTGCCAGTCTCCTGACGTCAGGACACCTTTCAGCAGATGACCATTAAACGAGAGGAACACCCCAAAAGAACTGGGAACTACTTCTCAAACTAGAGCAACTGTAACTGCTTGTAAACCGAGTGCTGCATGACATGCTTCTGCTTCATATTAACAGAGGTACAGTTAAGGTTAAAAGGGGATTACACCCAAGACATTTTGTTTTCCTATCAAACGCATCCATCAGCAGTGCAGAAGCACATGCAAGTCAAACTAACAACCTTCAGACTACACAGACACACGGACAACACCGCCTTTAGTGCTGACACCTTCAGTGACACCATGTAAAAGCCCTTGAGGCACAATAGAGTTTGCTTTTTTCTAATAGAAAATAAAACCACACAGAGCTAGCAAACATGGGGATATCTGACCACTTTTGCTACTGCCACTTTCTCGTAGGACTGAACAGAAATACAAAGGAGTCCCACTTGCAGTCACGATAGCATACCAGGACATGCAGATTTGACTTCAGAAGCTGAACAAAGGTACTGAGCAAACACTTGTTCCAACACTTTCCAAAAGTTCCAACAATATGGCAAAACTGGTTACAAAACTCTCTTTCCTTTCACCAATTAATGTGCCTTAACATAACATCACCCTTTTGCAGGCTCTTTCAGAAGAAAATTAATACCAAAGCCTTCATCCCTCACACTCTACAGTTCCCATGGTACTTTCCTCCACATCCATGATGTTATCAGCAACGTCCTGGCCAGATTACCGCCCAGCAAACTTGTGTTCTGCCCCCCCAGCCAGGCAGGAAGCTCCAACAGCCACAGAATCCAACACTTCCTGCCCCAAAACAGTAAACCCATGCACAACACCACCGAACAACAGTGAAACAGTCACAGTGCCCTTCCCCAGAGGTGACCACATTCAGCATTTGGGTACGATGATCCCCTTCAGTTCCTAATCCCATTAAAAATCCTGGGATCCTTCAGACTGATACTACTGAGATTGTTCCTGCGGATGCTCACAGCCTCCTGACAGGGGACTGAAGGGCCAAGTCTGAGCCCCCTCTATCCTCTGATTCGGTCCCGACTCGCAATTTGCACACCTGGCTTTCACAGACCACGGCACAAGTGACTTCAATCCACAGAAGCCCACCCTTCCTTGAGCCGCCAGCTGGCACAGAAGAGCCAGACCAACACAAGGGACAGCCGTAGTGCCAAATTTTCTTCAAACATCCAAAACCAACATCACCCCTTGCCCAAGACTCAGCGGGAGAATTTTCAGGACCAAAAGGCTTATTTTAATAAAGGATTACTGAAATATCAATCACAAGGCTTAGAGTTAGAAACAGGCCAAAATCACAGGTCTGATGCTGCAGCCGCTCTGTTAGGAGTGTCTACAAACCTTCCTCCAGTGTTTAAACAAACTGCAAATCTGCAGGACCAAAATGCCGTAAGAGGCCTCTGGATAGGGAAAAAATGGAAAACCATTTCCCTTAGCCCAGGTCCGACCGACTCTAGGAACAAGCACAAACTCTGTTTCCAATCAACACAGGGCAGGAGTCACTGGCTGTAGCCCCTACAAAGACATTACAGCCACCCAACATCTGTAACTGACCCTCAGTCTACTTAACCCCATGCAGAAGACTCACAGGCTCCTAATCCCACCTCCACAGAAGTTCAGAAAACTCCTTTTTGCCCCAGAAGCAACAGCTTTGATCCAACACCACTCAAGAGACTTACCTTCCCAAACTGCTCAAAATACTGTTTCACATCCTCCACAGTAGTGTTCACGGACAGACCACCCACAAATATCTTCTTCGTTCGGGTCACCATCTGGAAAAGGGAAGGACAGGAATTCACCGAATAAACCCAGAGCGAGCGGAGAACAAGACTCAAAAGGCCACTAACTCCCCTCCGCTGCCAGGAAGCGCCTGCCCCTTTGCTGCAGCCGAGCTTCCACCTTCTCGAGGCCCCCTGGCCAAACACGGCCAGCAGGTCTGTCCCACACCGGCCCCCAAGGCACGCGCTTGCCCTTGCGCCGCCCCATCGTGCTTGCCAGTGCCCAGCCACCACCTCCTCCTTGGACAGCACGTTACCAGCCTCTCCCCTCGCTAACCTGCTGCTACTCTCTTGGCACCTTCACACCACCCCGAAGGCGCGGGGCACGACCGTCCCCTCCCCAGCCCTCCAGCTCTTCCTGCAGCCCTGCCGCTTTGCGCAGCCGGCCTCCTCCAGCTCCCCCAGAGACGCCTGCTCTGCTCCCCAGAGCGGCAGGATGGGCAGGAGGCCTGCCAGCACAGGTAGGCTCCCCAGGATTCACCCTCCTAGCTTGCAAATTGTGAAGCATCTGGACTTGCATGGAGTAAGCCTCATTTCGCACCCATTCCCCAGTCACTTAAATGGAGCCCAATCAACTCCCAATTAAATCTTTTTTGCCTTTGCAAGAAGGCAAAGAGAAGATCCCTCTGCCACTTGTCACTCATGCAACTGGGACAAGGAGGAAAACTAACTGCCCTGAGAGGGGCCATTGCTGCCAGGCTGAGGCACACCGACATCCTTTGAACCGGCTCTCCAGCTGCATCCTCCCCTTAGCTGCTTGGCTACACCCCTGCTCTCAGAGGAACACATGGTCCTAATTACCCCAAGGAGCATAGGGCTAATCCGCAGCAATTCCCTGGCTTGGAGAGCAGCCCGTTCTAACACTAAAGCACCTTCTGTCACCAAACTGCTTAATGGAATTAACCCAATTCCTACCATGTGCTTCCTGGCTCCAGTTACTCGGGATACCTGCTCACCAATTGTTCTCAGTGCCTGATCCCCCTTACTTTCCTCCCAGCACCAGTCTCCTCTTCCCTCTCTGCTTCTCAACACTGCTTCTCCCCAGCTCTTTCTCCCAAGACAGCACTTGGAATCGACTCTCTGAACTCTAAAACTCCCATCCAAGAGCAAAGTTAAAGGGAGACCCAAAGTCTAAAGGCAGTCTCCAGCCTGCTACTGGCTCCTCAGTTAAAAGTTTCTAGCTGCATGCCTGGAAAAAGTTCCTGCAGCTGCGCCTTTCGATGCCAGAGCCTCTTGTAGGTAAAGTCCAACACCAAAGTCCTTCTGCTTTTTCCAGTGCTGAAGCACACAAGGGCATTTCACAAAATGAAATCCTTCTCCTTCCCTCTGCCATACACCTATTCGTACACATGCATGTGCATACACACGACCCTCTTTCCACCCGTATAACATGGCAGCATGGAGGTCTTCTGTATCTCCTTAGGCCTGAAACTTCCAGACACTGGCTGCAACTTCAGGAAGAGTAAGTTCACCCTGGGCAGCACTTACTTCACCAGCTCCAACTAGTGCATCCTAAAGCATAACTGAGGGGCCTCCCGGTTCCTCCAGGGCCACGCAAGCCCCCAGCACTGTGCTGCAGGCCCGACAGGAGCATACCACAGTGCGTCACGCGGGCGGTGCAGCGCAGCAGCTCCCGCTCCAGGTGAGTCCTGAGCAAACCCCAGGGAGCGACTCCGTTGAGTGCACTGGCAACCTTGCACGGAGGGACAAGATTCACCACCATGAATTTCACCCTTTGGAGTGGCAAGGGCTGCCCACAGTGCTTACCTTGGGCTGTGCTCGGCGGGGGAACGCTACCTTCGGGTCAATCTGAAAGAGATGTGGGGAAGAACAGGTGAACACGCTTTTGCTGCCTATTTACAGACGCAGGGTTTCCGCCATGCGCACAGCTGTCTCTGCTCATATGGCACCTTGCTAAAAACCCAAATAATCTACCTGAGGTGCATAAAATGAAGCTGGCTGCAGACATCTTTCCCTCTCGGTAAGGTGTAATCCAGGGAGACTACAAGTCCCAGCATGCAGTGGTCCATCTCCGGCTGAGCGCTGGCCAGACACACCCGAGAGCCCATCACATGCTGGGATTAACAGGCTGGGCTGCACCCTCCCACTTGGCCTGCCCCGGGTGCCCTGCATCACCGGCCTCATATTAAAAGTGCTTTCTTTTGCCTTTTTGCTCTCCCCCTTCACTCCACCTACAAGTACAGAGCTCATCTGGGTAGTAACAGGACAGAAAAGCAGCAGCGCACAAAAAGCCAAACATTTCATCCCACAAAACACAGGGTGAAGAACTAAAAGAGCAGACAGGACGGCACAAATTAAACCGAGCAGTCCAGAGCCCCCCAGGCTGCGGAGGCTGTGGCCGCAGGGCAGCGTGCTGCCCCTCTCCCCAGGCTGCGCCGCACACAATGACGCGATGCCTCCCCTCCGCAAGCTGAGCCCTCCATTGTGCCTGCTCAGCTTCTCTATAAACCTGCCGCCGGCCGGAGCTGCCGAACGCCATCCAGGTGCCACACGTTCTGCTGGGCTCAGCACGGATGAGCGCGTGCCTGCATTGGCCTCACACCACCACAAAAGCCGGGACAACACTAATGCAGCTGCAAGCCAAACACCCACGAAGCCTCCTCTCCTCCTCAGCCACCACCTCTTTCTTTATAGCCTATTTTTACAGCAACTCCTGTAAAGTTACATCACATCAGGGATGATCCAGACCTACAAATCAGCTTACAAAGACCTGTGGTAAAGGACGGTCTCGG
>NW_009187459.1:10391-12453 GCF_000690835.1 Fulmarus glacialis
AAAAGGAAGCTGTGTTTCTCCAGCTCCTCTCACTGCTTTGTTCAGCTTTCCAGCCTGGCCACCCTCCTGCCCCGTGTCCTTTCACTTGTCACACAGACCCAGAGCTCAGCCTCCCCGCACCCTTCCACCAGCTCCTCTCCCTCCCTTCCCCACCTCCATCCTGACTCACAGCCTACAACATAAATAAACTCAGCACGTAAGTAAACAGAAGCAAAAGTGAAGAGCACAAATAAACTCAAAAATAAACCTCCCTCCCCAAGCTCCAAGCACCAGCAGATTAGCATTACCCTCCAGTGCCTCCCTGGGGCATCTGAACCGTCCCTCCCCTCCCCGCGCACACCCCCCCCACCACCGCTTCCTGGCTAGTGCAGACACCCACGGCGAATTCTGAGGACAGGGGACGGCAGGAGACCAGGAGGTTGATGGCAGATAATAAGCAAAAACAATAATCTACTGTCTTTTACTTCTCAGCCAGTGTCATTCAGCTCCTGCCAAGAAGATGCTTTCATACTCAGCAATGCTAAGCTCGGCCTCATTTTCTCATTACCCTGAGTGTGATCAACTGGGCAGAGATAACGCGTCCTCCTGGCTGGAGGGAGCAGGCAGTCATTTCACAAATTCTTCTGCACAACCAGCTATTGTTGCAGGTAGACGGAGGCCGGGGCAGTGGACTGCAGGGGCAGCCCTGGGAACGCGCGGAGGGGAGCGAGTTCAGTGCCGGACTCAAGTTTCTCGAACTGGACTGCTCCTCGGTGGCTGGAGTCTTTCTAATTAAAGCAAAAGCGCTGGTACCTTATTCCCTCATTTCTGGTGTTAAAACAAATAGCCCTGGAGGAGTTGTGTTTCAGTGTCACCCGCTGACGTAATGGATCCTTTTTACAAACCTAGATAGAAACTGCTAAGAGTAAGAGCATTCAGAACTGCTCAGATTGTATCCAAAAAACAAAACCCCGGGATCAGGCTGCGGTGAGTGGAAGTCACTTGAGCACAAACTGCTTCCACTTCACCCCACAAGGCTTTGGGGACGAGGAATCCCACTGACGTTGCAGGTGTACCAAGCAGGCCGGCCGGGCTCCTCAGTAACGCTCTTCAGGGCACCTTCGGCACCGTTTAATAGCTCAGGTCACGTAACTCCTGTGTTAACCTGGCTGGTTTCAGTGCCCCGAAGCAGGAGGAGGGCAGGGAAGGACCCGCGAGACCTCAGGACTGGGTTTGTTCATTCATCACACCTCCACAGCTACCTTCACTCCGTTCGTCAGCGCTGCCCGAGAGCCGCACATCACTCCCTTCGCCACAAAAGACAAACCCAGCGAAAACTCGGCAACGGCAACAAAGAAACAACAGGGCGACCCAGCACCGCCAAGTCTGCTCTTCCCACAGCGCATGAAGAAGCAGCTCAAGGCAGCAGCCAGCTGCAGCTTTACAAAGTCACGCAAATCTTTTACCTTGAGACTGCAAAGCCAATTCTCATATCAAGCATTTCCATAAATAACCCCGTAGGCTGCTGCTATCTAGCTTACAAACAAAGAGGAGTCTGAAAAGCACAAGGTTTCCCCGGAGAATCGGGCCAACAGCCCTCGTTAGGGTAGGAAGAATCGGAAAACAATGAAGCAACAAGTTGGGCAGACACTGTCTATCAAGTGTGACTTGCCAGGAGACACCGAGCCTCGAGAGAAGGCTGTCCTTCCAGGACACTGGGCCTTTTCCTGCAAAGTTTCATAAAACCCTAAATTAGGATTCAGATGAGTTTGTGTCATTTAACCCATGACTCACAGCAGAGCCTTTCAGCTCAGCAGGGAAAAGCCATACGGAGGCTCCATGCAGTACCACAAGACCAACCTCTCACCCAGCAATTACCAGGCAAAACACCCCAAAACATCTGACCCAGCTGAAAACCGCAATAAATAAAAAAAAAAAAGGAAGGGGGGAGAGGATCAAAGTTCCTAACAAAGGAAGGGCCCTGGCGAAACTGCCCCCATTCTCTCTGCCGCGCCGGCAGGGCGAGCGGAGCAGATGCAGCTGAGAATTTCAATGGCTGGCCGGTCCCCACGCGCCCTGCGCC
>NW_009187460.1:0-318 GCF_000690835.1 Fulmarus glacialis
AGGAAGGAAATGGGGAGCGCCACACCAGCTCGGGGCGGGGGGAAGAAGAGCACAGGGCAGAGAGAAGGGGGAAGGAGGAAAACCAGGGGGTAAATCGCAGCGACAGCACAGCACAGTCTCACAGAGTGCGGTGCACGGCGCGGGCGGCTCCTCGGTGGTCTCCGGTCGGGCGCCGTACGGCCCCCGGCTGACACTGCCGGGCACGGCGCTGCCTTCCCCTGCCCAGGCCAGAGCCTCAGACACAGCTTTTGCCAGGATGAGTTTAACACATCTGCTGAGTTCCTGCCCTAGGACACCCCTTGATGCCGAAGTGAGAGC
>NW_009187461.1:0-292 GCF_000690835.1 Fulmarus glacialis
GCTGTCAGTGTTGGGTTATGTAACACCTTACTTGCAGTGTATATTCCCTGATGTGCTGTTTATCACTGCTCAGAACTGGGTCAAGGTTACAATTTTGGTGCACTGTGTAACACTGTTTTATGATATGATAAAATCATTGGTCGCGAGTCTAATCTGGTATCTGTACTCAGCATTGCTGTCATCTCTGTACCTCGGGAACCACCTCTTAGAAACTATTAATAATTACACTCTTTTCTCCTCAGAGAATGAATTTATGGGGGAAGCAGGGTGGGACACTTTCCCCCACTTGTTC
>NW_009187462.1:0-502 GCF_000690835.1 Fulmarus glacialis
GGGAGGGAGAGGTTAGAGAGGGGATACAGCGTTTCACAGCCAGCCCAGAGCTGCCCTGGGCTGCACGTGGCTGCCCGTGCCCTGCCTTGGGAGGGAGCTCTGTGCCAGGCAGCTTTCAAAATCGAACCCTGTGCTGCTTTTCTGTCCTGAAGACAGTTTTCTTGTAAAAGGTGGTAGGGGCAAATCCTCTGGTTTGCATGTGTGGAGGCCTCTGGAGCGTAGCATTAGCACTGTATACAGCACAGACATGCCGTATATTGCTTGATTTATCCATTAAAGAGTTTCTTGCTTCCGGCCACAGCCTGGCGTGATGGATCCATTGGTGGAACATGGGCAAGTGCTGTGTCTGGTGAAGGAGGAAAGGTGTGGGAGTGTCACCTTGCCAAAGGGTGCAGGTGAGCATTAGGAACGTTCCCAGATGCCCACGTGCTGCCCAGATGGGAAATGTGCCCCTTTCACCCGGCGGCTGGTGGCTGCCTCGGAGCCGGCTCTGGGCTGCCGG
>NW_009187462.1:523-2956 GCF_000690835.1 Fulmarus glacialis
TGGCAAGGAAGATCAGATTTGCTGAAAGCATCACAGATTGCCAACCTTCCCTTGGTGGAATGGCCCCAGAAAATGTTGATGTGGATTTGACTCTGCTTTTCTCTCCCATCACCTTCTTCGGGGGGTTTCCTTCGCTCAGAGGGCTGGCATTTCTTTCCCGTTGTGATACATGCGTTTGCTGCAAGGCTAGAGGTTTCCTTACCGGCAAGTTGAACCCTATTCCTAGGTCTGTTGACATTTACTGTAAGTGCTTGAACTGGGGAAATAATCCATGAATATACGTTGACATTTCTAAATCAATTTGCTTTAGCTAGTACTACTCCTGTCTAGGGATTACTCTTTGCAAACATTCAATGGACTGACTTCTCCTGCTGTAAATATTCACAGAAAACGTCTTTCAGCATCTCAGAGGCCACATTTGAAACCGGCTCATAAATGTGTTAGGGTTGGACCTGCTTCTCTGTTTATTTATTAGGAAGCAGATATAATTTCATGACTTAATTGCCTAATTGCAACCAAGCACGTTACTTAAAACTGGGGTAACTGTAACACGGGAGGCCTTCGAACCCTACGTTGCTATGCTTAATTGACGTGGCCAAACATTAGAAACTGCATAAATCAGCATCACAAATGAACCTGTGGAAACCATAAATAACTTTAAACAACAAAAAAAAGCTCTGAATGCATCAAATGTGAATAATTGTTGGAATCCAGAAGTTCTTAGCAGGCACGGCTAATGATTTCCTGTGGTTTCACAGCGCGGTGGCTGCGAGAGGGACGCGGGGGGGAACGCCACGCCGCCTCCCGTATTGTTTTAATCAGGCACTCGTAGGTGGAATTTGTGAACTCATGAGAATGAAAGTTTCCCAGCCCTGGCGGGGATCCAGGCAGAGTTTGAGCAGACATTGTGCAAACTTCCCCACGCATCTCCGGGGGCTGATTTACCGCAGGATGAATGGGGTCCCTGAGCCTCCCCGCTAGCACGGCCCAGCATCGCCCGCATCTCCCAGTCGCAGGGCGGGCGAGCGGCTGGGCTGCCCATCACCGCGGCTCTGCCTCCTTCCCTCCCTCCCTTGCGATCCCCGCGGCTCTGCCTCCTTCCATCCCTCCCTTGCGCGAGAGGAGGAGGTATCGCTCCCTCTTGCAAACCAGCCTCAATCCTGATTTGCATCAGGCTTGCTATTTCAGTACTGGGAACCCCAAAGTTGCCGGATTAGGTTCTTTCGTTGTTTTTACACATGTCCCTTTGGGGCTGAGCTGAGCTGTTAAAAATAAGGCACTAGAAAGACAAATGGTTTCCGGGGGGGGGGGAGGGAGAAAGGAAGAGGCTTAGGACAGCTGTAAAATGCTGCAAGGTTAAATAAAATATTCAACTGCTTGTATAGTTCTTCCTCATGTTCCTGAAACCACTGATGACTTGAAGAAGCTGGAGGAATCATTCTGCTTGCTGTGTATGTTTTGTTTTTTTTTTAAACTTGTTACACAAAACATTGTTTTTTCAATTTCAGGAAGTCTCTTGATGCCCTTTGGTTGATTTTGTTTTGCTTGTTATCTGGACAACTAATATTTTTTCCTGTTAGGGGGAAAAAAAGATTTTCCCAAGCAGATTAAAGATGTTTTTTAAGCGTATGAATGGTGACATGGTTCACTTTCATTGCTTTGTTTATTTTTAATAATGAAAAACACCTTAATTTATCGTAGCAAGACGTCCATCCTGGAGTAAACCTTGAATTGAGTTTTCGCTTGTTGTTTCTGATTTGTTTGTAGCTTCTTATCTAAGAGAAGGCTGCGAGTGTTTTCTCATGCTTTTGTGAAACCGTGGCACGTGACAGAGTTTTCTTCACCGCACATCGATGTCCACCGGACAACGACAGCCACATTTGTGAGAGGGGATGACTTTATTTGGTGGCTTTGAAGCGATTTTTTTTATTCTAAATGGGTTGCAATTAGCTTTAAGAAGCTAGGTCTGTCCAGCCCCAATATTAGGAGGATTGCTTGAGGTGACCTCAGTTCTTTTTTAAAAAGAATAAGAAAGAAATGGGCTCTGTGAGTGAGATGCAGGTCTGCAAAAGGGCAGCTGAGGTACAGCTGACCAGGCTCATTTTTGGGAATGAGGGCCCTGGGTACCTTGTCTCCTTCTCCTTCGCAGCTGAGGTTGTTACTTAGTTCTCTGCAAAGGCAGGAACGCTCTCTGCGCCTTCAGGCTGGTGCTCTATTTTGCACCTTCGTGGATACGAGCAAGGCAAGGGGAAATCAGGTTGCTGGGCTTTAAAGGAGAAAGACCAGAATTATGAAGGGGATAGGAGGGGGAAAAGAAGTCATAATTGTATATTCTGGGTATAAACCCCAGAAGCTGTGCTGTGGACCACCAGTGAGCGGGTGCCAGAGGAGCCTGCCGGCATGTGGGGCAGACCCATGGGGACGTCCCTCCCA
>NW_009187463.1:0-5873 GCF_000690835.1 Fulmarus glacialis
AATGATTCTATGATTCTATTCTATGATCCTACATGTAAAGGGTCCTTCTTCTCCTTCAGGTTCAGGTAGCTTTAAGTAATGTATAATACACACTTCTTCTTTCCTTTCCTCTTGCAAAAGTTCTTCTGGTGAACCAGATTTTCACATTTTCTCTTCCAAGGCCATTTCTAAAGAGAAGTGCAAAATAATAGTGGAGGACATGTTACAAGTACAAGAGCTAGATTCCTTTATACATATAGCTCAGAATCTTACTGCGCAAAAGCCCTATCTATTATTCAAATGCAGTAAGAAGGACCTTAAACATAAGAGATGATTAATTTTAAAGCTTCTATAGCTTCAAGAATGACATAGAATTGAAGGCACTGCTGGAAGACCATCCGACCCAACTCCCTGCTCAAAGCAGGCCTAGATCAGGTTGCTCAGAGCCTTTTCCTGCTAACTTCCGAATGTCTCCAAGGATGGAAACCCACAACTTCTCTCAGCAACCTGTGCCAGTGTTTGACCAACCTCATGGGGAAAAAGTTTTTCCTTGTACCTAACCAGAATTTCCCATTTTCCAACTTGTGCCAGTTGCCTCTTCTGCTGTTCTGAGAAGAGTTTGACTCTAGCTGAAAACAGCAGTAGGATCTCCCTTTAAGCATCTCCTCTTAAGGCTGAATAAACCCAGCTCTCTCAGGCTCTCCTTACATGTCATGTGCTCCAGCCCCCTGACCATCTTGGTGGGCCTCTGCTAGAGTGTGTCAATATCCATCTCATACTGGAGAGCCCCAAACTGGACACAGTACTCCGGATGTGGTTTTGCAAGTTTGAACTACGGGGTTATAATCACTTCCCTTGACCTGCTGGCTATGCTGACATGCTAATACAGCCAGCATGTGGTTGGTTTTCTTTGTCACAAGGGCATGATGGTGGCCCATGTTCAACTTGTCATCCACTAGTGATGTTTCTACAAAGTCCTTTTCTGCAAAGCCACTTTCCAGCCAGCTGGCCCCGGCCTGTACTGGTGCATGAGGGGTAATTATGTCCCAGGAAATCTGGACCTAAGATTTTGTAGTTTATCATTGTATTTGGTGTACGTGGCAAGGTTTTGGTAGTGAGGAGCTGCAGGGGTGCCTTCTGTGAGAAAAGGTCAGGGGCTGTCCCCATGCCAGACACAGCTGGTTCCAGCTGGCTCCAACGGACCCACCACAGGGCCCAGCTGAGACTGTCAGCCAAGATACTCATGCCTTGGGGAAAATGTATTTAAAAAAGAGCAAAACACTGCACAGCAGCTGTGACAGAGAGGAATGAGAAAAATGTGAGAGAAACAGCCCTGCAAACACCAGGGTCAGTGAAGAAGGACGGGGAGGAGGTGCTCCAGTTGCCAGAACAGACATTCCCCTGCAGCCCGTGGTGAATATTATGGCAACATACATTGTCCCCCCGCAGCCCATGGAGGACCACGTCGAAGCAGATATCCACCCTGCAGCCCACGGAGAGCCAATGCAGGAGCAGGTTTTCTGGCAGGAACTGCAGCCCATGCAACCCACGCTGGAGAAGTCCGTTCCTGAAGGGCTGTACCCTGTGGAAAGGACTCATGCTGGAGCAGTTCTTGAAGGACTGTATCCCATGGGAGGGACTCCACACTGGAACAGGGGAAAGTGTAAGAAAGGAGTGGCAAAGAGGAACTGTTATGGACTGACCGCAACCCTCATTCCCCATCCTTTGGAGGGAGGGCATTCGTGGTTAAGGTGTTTGTCTTCTGAAGCATCTGCTACACATACTGAGGCCTGCTTCCCATGAAGTGGCTGGACATCACTTGCTGATGGGTAGTGAATAAATCTCTTTTTGCTTTGCTTCTGTGTGCGGCCTTTGCTTTTCTCATTAAACTGCCTTTATCTCAACCCACCAGCATGTCCATCTTTTTTTCTCCCCTGTCCTGTTGAGGAAGGGGAGTGAGAAAGCGGCTGGGTGGGGGGTCTGGCAGCCAGCCAAGGTCAACCTACCACAATCATAAAATGGTTTATGCTGTAATGTAGATATTATGACATAGTTCCACAAAAAAGCATTCTCAGCTTCAAAAATTGAGATTAAATAACAATATTCCTGACCAGACCCAGCTGGTGAACAAATATATAACTTAACAGCTGCGTACACTCAATTTACTGTTTCCCACAATCAATCTTAAATAACTCCCTCCTCTCAGTCACAATCACCATACCTGCATCTGCAGTGTAAGCAACCAGTACAGAGCTTCTGCACTGGCTACAGTGAACAGCTACGAGTTTCTGTCCTTAAAATACAACCAATATGGTTTGCTGCTTTTTATGCACTTTTGCAGCTGACCATGGGTATATAACATTAAGTGTCAGCCAGCAAGTGACACTACAAAACTGTATTTTGCTATACACGGTCAAAAAGCAGGTACCTATTTTGTGCTTGATTCAGTTCACCCATCTTAAATGTCTACCATGGGATAGTAAAAATTGCCTTCTGGAAGCTTCTGTCCCTCTCTCCATGGGTTAAGGAAGAAGCATGCATTACTAGTTGTAATTAGGTGATTAACTTTGAGGAAATTTAGGTGAGATGAACTCCCTCCTTGAGGTTTCGGTTAGATTTGATGGAGTCTGCCTCACTGTCATGGAAGGAAGCAGTGGTTTGCAAACTTCACAGAATTTTTTAGAAACAGTTTTGGACAACACACAGAGTTAGGAATAAGAAAGGGTGCACGTGCCTGAGAAAGAGAGGGAGAAGGGAACACTACAGCATCAGCTATTCCCAATTGTGATGGCCTCCCTGAAAGAGATAGGAGAGGCTAAGACAAGGCCTTAGAAAATGCTTGGGATCTATTATATTTCTCTTCTTTCAACGCTGCTGAAAAGAAACACATCAGAGTACCGCTCTAACAAAACACCTTTTCAGTAGGATGAAACCTCCACGTGTTATCATCCACTTCCTCAAAAACACTCTTCTGGCCCCTGGTGACACAGCAACTGTATTCCTACCCAGGCAAAGAGTTTGTAGTTTGATCCAAACTACAGTCAGTAGAAACGTCTGTGGTAACCATACAATGCTGCTTTTAGCCTTTCATAGGTTTCGGTAGACTGGATACAACTAGGAACATGAACCTTTCAGCAAAGCGTCTGTCAGAAAATCTCCGAGTGTGCTTTTTTCTTCCAAGATGCAGCACATCTCTCAAACTCCGAGTGCAGCAGAGTTCCTGCCAGTGAAATGACTGCCCTTTTGAAGCTGTGCCCATGCAACCCGTGCTATGGAACCACACTTCAGCAGTGAGAACTACCACAGAATCACATCCTCTGTGCCAAAGCACATGCAAAACCAGCGTGACAATTAGTTGAGACTCTGCATTTTCTTCACCTTTCGTATCATTAACACACATCAAAACGCCATTTCCATCATGTGAATGGTTTATAGTGGAAGTACAGAAATAGCTGTACACCTGCTTCTAGAATACCACAGTAGAAGGATGAGGCAAACACTTCCCCCCATGAGTTTAATAAATACAGCCTTTTTTTTTTTTTTTAAGCTGGATAAATTTCTTGATCTGGTCTGCAGCATGGCCACACAAACACTTGCTTCAGCAGTGCTGAAGAGGTAGATGGTATAGTGCTGTGCAGGGCAAGGAACGAGATGTCAGTAGTATTTTTAAACCTGCATAACAATGAGACCATGACTGGAGAAGCAGCATAACGCACCAGCCACACTTGGTGCGGTTTTGCATTGGAAGTCCAGGCATACAGAAACTTGACATAAGCTCATTCTCTCTGAACATATTTTTTTGCCATGAAAGCAAAGTGCAAGCAAGTTTGTCTTAGCACTAAAAGCCTTCTGCTACTGAAGAGCTACATTACTCTATAAAGCAAATACTACTGATCTGCAGTCTAGGAATCATATTAGGATCCCAGTGTGGCCAAAAGACTGGTCTCAGCCCGATCTAATTTCTTACAAACAGGGAAAAAGATACACAATGATCTAATGAGGGGGCAAGAGAACAAGGACAAGGTCTTGGTTTTTTTGTTTTGCTTTTTTTTTTAAAGGACCCTCATTATTTTACCTGTATGGATACATTTTTTATGGAACATTACCAAAAATTAAGTAATATCTCAACCTTATATTCTATGTTTAAACTTTTGCCATTTAATTTAACTTTTTAGTAAACAGAAGTTCCTATCACAATTGAAATACAAAACACAGTCCTATCTGCTGGGTCACATTTCTACCAACACACGTTAACATACCTAAGTAAAAAAAAGGGGGGAAATATGATTCAGTGGTGTCTGTGTGCCTGAGAGCTCAGGAATTTGACTGCAGGGCACGTGCCTTGAAGGAAAAAAAAAATACCCAGGATCACTTACAATACTGGGCTGGGACACATAAAGCATTACCTTCATGGTAATAGCCTGTAGGATCACCTATCTGCATAAGTATCAGTGAAGTAAGGATTTTGTAGGACCTAAAGTAGTTGCAAAGATCTGAAAAAATTAATATAATCACAACTGTTCCTCATTTTGCACTAAGTTAGTTGGCTATACCTGATACAGGGAGACCAGATCAAATACCCATGAAAGCATTAGAATCGCCTTCCTAAATTCCGGTGATAGACGGGCCCACAATTTTCAAAGTCTTATGGAATAGGACTTTTTACAGTTCCCTTATACCATCAGTTATAATAAAGTTACAAACATTTAAATCATCATTTGCTGTTATCTTAAAACACAACATTTCATTTAGTTATGACAAGCTACAATCTTGCACTGTGTATTTCTCAACTGATCAGGGCAAATCCTAATATCCACACAAACATAAAAGCAGGGGTTTTTTTCTCCCTGCAAGACATGCTTAGGAAAAGCTTTCAGTAAAATACTGCACCAATGAAAAGGTACTAAGATATTTAATATTAATTACTTAGGATCTTTTGTTGCTCAGGCTTTCTTGTTTCAAATAGTGGTAAATCAATATCAGACAAAATCATTGTCTTAACTTCAGTCTGCAAGCTCCTCTTTTTAGTCATTAACCAGCTACTGAGGACTTCACAGTTGTAGTGGGAAACAAGTGGCTTTCTGAGTGTTGACTTCAGAGGCAGAGGGTGAGAAGATGAATCTGCAGCTAGACTTTCCATTGTAAATATAGGAGTGAAATGGGCAGGGCCAGTGCTCTGTAATTTTCAGTGCTTCATACAAGAGAATCTATGATTTTTGCAAGATGGGAAGCTATCAGGCCCACTAGGATTTTTAATAATAACAAAATCTCTCCTAAGAGTTTGGACAGAAAAAATGTTTTTCTCTTTGCTTTGATTTGGCATTTGGCTGCTTGAGTAGACAGGAATAATTTCATATTGATCAACTCTGCTTGCAGTAATGGCTGGTAAAGGCCAACATGCAGGGTCGCTATTCTTATGAACTAGACCTGGAAAATATCTATCACCTTTTTGCTCCCACTTTCTCTGTCGGGAAACTTGCTTCAGAGAGAATCAAACCTCTCCTTAGGTCATGGAAACCAGTTTTGGGCTGGAACTGCATTTGCCCATGGTTACTATCTTGATTAAGGAGATATGCACGTCTGTGTTGGAAACATATTGGGCAAGAAGAAAGTGGTCAAACTGGGGCTGTGTACTGCCAGGCTGGAACTGAGTCTGAAGCAGGGGGTCTTTGAGTTGGATTTGTGTTTGACTATGACAAATCTGATGAACAGACAGGCATGTATCTTTGGGTTGGATTTGCACTGGACTGCGGAATGTATGATCATTGCTGAGGGAAGCATCTGTCTGCTTGACTTGCCCTTGAGCACTGACATAACTGCCAGACACTGCTTTTCCATTTTCATCATTTGTACTCTTTAGCACTCTAGTTAGGTATTGTCCAAAAGTCCTTCCT
>NW_009187463.1:5889-6707 GCF_000690835.1 Fulmarus glacialis
GAGGCATATTCTGGCATCCTTTTTCAGGAAAAGTTTGTGTGAAAAATTCTCTATGCCCCATAAGGATTTTTCTTGTTCAGAGGAAATGCACAAACAATTAAGACTAAGCATCTCAGCACTGCCAATCACAAAATATGTTAACTTTTTTTCCACACAGATGGAATTCACCTATACACTATATGGAATAATGTGTAGCATGCAGTAGAAGAGTTAGATAACAAGCAAGACGAAAAGATAACAAGCAGGTTTTCCAAGGTACCTTCTGAGTTACATAGTTTAAAGAAGAATGTATGAGCAATGTTCTACTGCATGTGAAATATGGCCATTTGTATCGCTGACAAGTCCCTATTTAGGGATCCTGAGTCCGTTCTGCTAGGTGCCATGTGACAATGCAATGAGATCTTTCATCTGAGAAATAGATGGGGCTCCTTCAGTGAGTGTTCCTCTGTATGCTCCATAGTGTTCCCTATACCACCTAAACCTCAGGCTAACCCTACTGAATGGGAAAGGGACAAACGTTCAGGGAACTTCCATATCAAAAAAGCACCACGGAGTGGATTTGTTTTAAGTTTGATTATAGAAGTGAGGTCAGTTGTGGTCAAGCTGTGAAAAGAACAGGTGAATCAGCTTCTGGAAACTGTCTCAAAAGTGACTGCAGGATCTTTTCCAAGTAGGCAGCTTCACAGAATTGATCATGCCTGTGAAGAAGCACCGCCATCAGCCCGTGAGGTCTGGATTCATCCTTCTACTGTTAGTCACCTGGCTGAAGCACCACAGTCAGAAGCCTGTCTGCTCATAGAATCATAGAATCATAGAAT
>NW_009187464.1:0-2489 GCF_000690835.1 Fulmarus glacialis
AGGCAGCCTGTTCCCACGGAGCTTCCCCGGCTCTCGCCTCATCCCCGCCCCGAGCCCTCACTGCGTACTCAGGGCCTCCTTGAGGGCCCGGGCCAGCCCCGCAGCCGCTGGCGGTCACCCGGGGGTTATGGGCCTCTGTGAACACCCGGCCTTTCCCCTTGAAGGCCCAGGCTGGAGGCATCCCCGTGGCCCACGCAGGGACCTACAGGGTGCCAGCCTTGGCCATGCTGCTGAGGGGCTGCCAACGGCAGAGGGGCCGCCAACCACGGAGGGGCCAGGGCGCCTCAGGCTCCCCTGCGGGCCCTGGGCCCACCGTGCCCTTTCTTTGCCCACCGTGCCTTTTGCCCGGCCACCCCGTGGGTGGGCACAGCCCAGTCTGATGGCAACATGTAGGCAAGGGCAGGGGCCCTGGAGGACACAAAGGGCAGCCCTTGGCCTCAGGGCAGGCATCCATTTTGTTAGTTCTGGTTTAAAGAAAAAGGCAAATTCTTTGGTCTCAATCCATTTGAAAATTATTTTAACTTTTGTGGATTTTTTTTTCTCTGTGTTTTTATATCTTACTCCAAGCTTTCTGCATTTTTATTTCTACTCTCAAAGCAAATAGAAAAAGTGCTTTCTTCTGGTTTATGTGTAAGCATAAGCACCCTCTAGATATCGTTATAAATATTTTTATTTACTTTTTTTTTACTTCAGCATATTTCATCTGTGTCTTACTCACAGTGAAAACAAATACTTGAATATTATGACAGCTCTTCTCAACTCTGCCACTTGACCGTGATTACACAGCACTTCCCGAAACATCCTTGCGCCAGTGAAGTGGATCAGAAGTGCTGTTTACAGCCCCTAGCTGAGGACCTGTTCCTCTTCCAGTTCCGTCTCCACAGCTGATTGAAGCAACCCTGGTATAAAATGGAGGTTGGGATCGTTTGTGCTAGCACATCTCATTCACCCTGGCCAAACTATATTTAGTCCAGAATTAGGGAATTCTGACTTTCTGGATACTATATTCACCTCTCAGAGTGAGTTCAGAGACCCACCAGTCATGGGCAGCTGGCTACAGCTGTCAGCCTGACTTTTGGCCAAAGCTGTTGTATAGCTTTCTATTTTAAATGTAACATTTAAATTACATATTTAAGCATTTAATAATTGTTTTTTCCTGAGACTTCTTGAAATATCATAAGCAGGTAGAAATGAGACTATATGTTATTTGGTATTTCTAATCTTTAGGCAGTTCTTGCCGAGTCTTTACTTTCAGCTGTACCAAGGAAGCACTGACTAGCACATCCTACCTGAGGCTGTGGTAACATAGCGAAAGACAATGTCACCTAAAGGGGAGATCTGTAAGCTTTCTGTAATTGCGATTACCTGTATGTGGAATAAAATATCTTTATTCATATTATCTGTCTGCCTTGAATTACGCTGTCAAATGAGGACATACTAAACCAGAGAAAACATTTAGAAATATCAAGTTCTGTGGTTCAATTCTGATTTTTTTCATTCTTCCACAACAGTCATAGTATAAAATAGAGAATCGTGAGAGCTGTCCCTTGAAAGAAATCTGAAATGTCCTATAGCCACATAGTGTTTTCTTTTCTACTTGTGTTTTACATCAGAACACCAAGTTATATTTGCTCTCTTTTTATGGGAAGACTGTACAGATGACTGGAGAGAGAGTAGGACTAAGCCTTGAGAGGCAAGTCAAAAGAAGGTGAGACAAAAGAATAGCCTAGAAGAGAAGAAATTTTTATTAGAAAATATTAAGATCTTGTTTTCTTTTCCTAACCTGCTATTGGCATACAGTTAATCCTGCGATGCGTGATGCTCATTTATTTGATGGCCTCTCAAAGAAGTTGTATCCATTTCCCACATTTGACTGGAGTCATGGGGCCTTATAGGGAACAGTATGTTGAATAACAGGCCTATAACAAGGACCGAGTGCTGAGAGGCAGTGTACATTAGGTTCGGCACAGTGCCACGCTAATGCGATGGTACAGCTTCCAGATGGGAGCTGGCTCCTCTCCTGCCAGCTCAGAGTGCAGGCAGAACGAACACACGTCTGCCTGCACCCATCTGCCCTAAGTCCTCCCCCTTTCCCGGAAGGTAAGAAAATGCATTATCACACAGAACATACAGATTGCCCTATGCGTCCTGGTTCACATTTGTGCAAATGGAGCGGATTTCCATATATTCCTGATTCATCTTTAAAACAACAAATCTTCTTCCGAGTTTACTAGCTGAAGCTAAGCTTCTAAAATAAACTGTCTTGCTGCTGGTATGCTAGAGTTCACGTGCAATTTCCCTTCTCCTTTAGAGTCTGGGAACTGGTACTTAAGCTGATTTGAAGAGGCTATTTAGGAACTGAGCAACAGTGCTATGACGATATGAAGCCATTTGTTTCTTTCATGCTGGGTGCTTGGGCAATGCAGTATATGGGTTATGCTGTCTCGTGCAATGCACAACCACATATTAATTTACACAGAAACAATCTG
>NW_009187464.1:2520-23614 GCF_000690835.1 Fulmarus glacialis
TCCCTACACTCCCATCTGAGAAACACAAATGAAGCCCAATAGAACAGGATTTTGCCCTCCTGACTATACCCATAACCATCCCACATCCTCTAGAGTGTTCTTTCAGAGTGCGTTTACTGGATAAAGTTAGTTTCCCACTAAAAATTGCTGCAGGAACATTCTGTGTTCATCAAAACGTGAAACCAAGTGGCTGCTGCTTCTTGAAAAACATGAAGGCGTTGTTGTGAGCATTGCTCTAGTATTTACAGGGGAATGGAAAAAATAGCAGCCTTTTAGAGAGATTTAACTCAAATCCTCATATGCAGCAGTGTTGCCTCCGGCCTAAAGCCAATACAGTTTTTGATCCTAAGCCTTGCAATCTGAAGCTATCCTGCGGTTCTGCAGTTGTGTTTGTTTTGGAAGATGCACAATAAATAACGAGAGGAAGGATATACGAGATATCACAGAGAGCTATAGGGAAAGGGGTTGCAAGTCCAAGGAGCGGGGACCTCTGTGCATGTGGCCTCTGAAAACCAAAAAAATGTCTGTAGATAATATTTGCTTTTTCTACACTCCCTTGGGCAAACAAAAATAAAGGGCAGAGGGAAATGATGGGTTTTTTTTAAGCTATAGCCTTTGGTTACTAAGGATCAGATACTGTTTTAATCAGTTGATCTATTGAGGAGGGGAGCAGAAAGTTTTAGCTTCAAACTCCTAGAGAAGGTTGTAGAGCAGACAGGAAATCCGCACAGTAAATGGGAATTTGCTGTGAGCTGGTTGAAATGCTGAAGTTCTGTTTTGGGGAAAAAAAAAATTAGCCATCTGAATTTGCTTTCATCTCCAGTTGGAATGAAAAGTCAAAATTCATACTCCCCCATATACCAAGTATTCCCCAAAGCTGAATTTTGGGAATACCAAGGTGGACTTATCAGAACATTTCATTTGAGTGAAGTCAGAGCATTTTGTCTTGGTAAAGTCAAAGGACTTCGTTTCAGCTTTTGATTTGGAAGCTCTTTGACACAGAAAATGATGGAAGCCTGTTCTCTGGAGGATGTGTTGCTCCCTGAAAAATCTCGTGGTTTTTTTTTTTTTCAGGCAAGCTGAGGTAGAAGCAGCTCATTGGAATCTAACTTTGCAATGATGGCCAGCTTCATAGTAATGCAAAATCCACTAAAGCGTTCTAGTAAGGGGCAGCTTAAAAATCCTCAGTACCTGCAAGGATACTGGAATGTATCTTTGCTCTGAAGTTCAGCAAAAAAGATAATCTTAGATACTTGTAACAGAGGTAGAGGAGGACAGCCCCTCCATCTTACATGCACTGTGCACAGCCTGCCCAGTCTTCATTAGGTTAGGACAGCAGTATATTAAAAATATTTTGACCAAGCAAAAATAAATGGCCTCAGTATATTCAAATTTTCTCATGTCCTCGGGAAATTGAAAACGCAGTTAAAGGCACTGCAAAATGCTGAGGGGTCCTCAGATTTTGCACACAGAGATGATGCAGATTCATGTTTTTACATGGCTGCTTGAATAGCCAGCTTATAAAGGTGGGAAAATGACTCGACTTTACTGTGGTTTCTCCTGCTTCAGGAACTGGAATACTCACAAGGTTACCTTGGCAATCAGTTATAACCTGATAATTGCACATTAGAGTACTAATGGCTCTGGTAACGGCATTTTTTAATATATATTTTTTGTGCTACAGTATAATGAAATCTATTGAAAAGCTGCTATAATTTTCAGTAACATTTTAAATGAGCATAATTAAGAAGACACGGTCAAAGAAAAGAGTTGTTAGTAACAGGGCAGTTAATTGTGACTGGTCATTAGTTTTCAGTTGTAACTAGCAGTTGTTATCCTGAGGTCAACTTCCTGTAGAAAATGTCAGGACAGCCTTGCTAGGCAGCCAGCAACCCAGGCTTTGGGGTGAAAATAGAAGTGTTACAAAAAATAATGATGGAAGTGTTACAAGTAGATTAAATGTTCATCAGTGGGAACAAGGAAAGAAAGAGCAAGAGAAAACATTGCTGTTGGCTTCAAGGGAATTATAAAGGAAGCAAGCTAATGAACCTGAAAGCAAGGAAGAGCAGGATTCGGACTAAGAACAAGTGAAGACAGGCATATTATCTTGGCCCAAGAAGTCCACCACTGCTGGCTTTCCTGAAAATAAAATCAGATGCAGATCTTAATATTCACTAATCATTAAAGCCATGATTAAAAAAAAAGTTATGTGACTAAATGCAAGAAAAATTTCACAGGTGAGTCGGTAAGGGAGAGGGGGAGTATTGGCCACGGCTGACAAAAAGCAAGTGCACAGAACAAGACAAAATGAAGAGATGGGGACAATTAACTGCAATTGAGCTCTTAATGGAACCAGATTAATTTCAGGTTCTACAAGAGAAAGACATGAAATGTGTACTCTATTATCTGATCTGATACTGAGGAGGAGGGCAGTTATTTTAAAGGAGATTCATATGGTTGATAAGGAGGAAGGAAATAAGGACAAGTTTAAATTAAGACATGGGAAACCAGGGAGGAACAAAACAACAAACACTGTCAAGGAGATGGACTAGATGACCTTGCAGGTCTTGTCTATCTCATGCTTCTTTGACTCTTTATCAAGACAGCAAGGTCTCAGTAGCGGATATTTAGGATATGATGTTAATGGCCAATTTCAGCAGACTTGTGCAGCTACAAAGAGTCTGCTTTTCTGCAACCTTTTTGTAATCTTAGAATAATGAAGTTACTAAAAGGCAGCTCTGAGTTTCATCAAATCATATCTTTAAAATACTGGCAATGAGTAGAGGTGCAGCTTTTCTCCTCTTACAGTCCAAGTGTGGTATCTGAGTTGTGAATTATTTTGGTGTTTTTCCAGCTGCTTTGTACTCTGCTGAGAATAACCAGGATATTTGGCTGAGCTGATCTGCAGTCACTTCACATAGAAACCACCCTGTTCACATGCTGGCATGCATCCAGTTTGTATTTGTGGGTCATGCTCCAGTAGTTTGCTGTAGCCTTGTACCAGGCCATATCATTGCACGCCATTTCATAGAATCATAGAATGGTTTGGGTTGGAAGGCACCTTAAAGATCACCTAGTTCCAACCACCCTGCCATGGGCAGGGACACCCTCCACTCGACCAGGTTGCTCAAAGCCTCATCCAGCCTGGCCTTGAACACTTCCAGGGATGGGGCACCTACAACTTCTCTGGGAAACCTGTTCCAGTATCTCACCACCCTCGCAGTAAAGAATTTCTTCCTACTATCTAAACTAAATCTACCCTCTTTCAGTTTAAAACCATTATCCTTCAACCTATCACTACACTCCCTGATAAAAAGCCCCTCCCCATCTTTCCTGTAGGCCCCTTTAAGTACTGGAAGGCTGCTATAAGGTCTCCCCAGAGCCTTCTCTTCTCTAGGCTAAACAACCCCAACTTTTTCAGCCTGTCCTCACAGGGGAGGTGTTCCAGCCTCCTGATCATCTTTGTGGCCCTCCGCTGGACCCCCTTGAGCAGGTCCATGTCTTTCTTATGTTGGGGGCCCCAGAGCTGAACACAGTACTCCAGGTGAGGTCTCACAAGAGCGGAGTAGAAGGGGAAAATCACCTCCCTCGACCTGCTGGCCACACTTCTTTTGATGCAGCTCAGGATGCAACTGGCTTTCTGGGCTGCTAGCTCACATTGCTGGCTCATATTCAGTTTTTCATCCACCAATACCCCCAAGTTCTTCTCTGCAGGGCTGCTCTCAATCCACTCATCCCCCAGCCTGTATCCATGTTTGGGATTGCCCCGAGCCAGGTGCAGGACCTTACACCTGGCCTTATTGAACTTCATGAGGTTCACACGGGCCCACCTCTCTAGCCTGTCAAGGTCTCTCTGGATGGCATCCCTTCCCTCTAGAGTATCAACCGCACCACTCAGCTTGGTGTCATCTGCAAACTTGCTGAGGGTGCACTAAATCTCACTGTCCATGTCCCCAACAAAGATCTTAAATAGTACTGGTCCCAATACGAACCCCTGAGGGACACCACGCGTCACTGGTCTCCACCCGGACATTGAACTGTTGACCGCAACTCTTTGAGTGCAACCATCCAGCCCACTCCTTATCCACTGAGTGGTCCATCCATCAAATCCATGTCTCTCCATTTTAGAGAAAAGGATGTTGTGTGGGACAGTATCAAATGCTTTGCAAAACTCCAGGTAGATTTGAACTGGTCTGTCCTGGATGTCCTGGCTCTGTCGGGAAAAAGAACGAGAAAATACCAGTCTTTGCACCCAGACCCATGGAAGTGTTGGAGAGAATTGCTAAGGGAACGGCCAGCCAGTCACATGGAATGCCATGCAGTGTTGAATTAAATCAAAAGGTACTATAAGATGATAAACCCGTATTTCCAGTGGTGCCCCAATGTTGTCTGTATTTAGATGAGCTGGACAGGATTTTTGCACTGGATACCAATATCTTGGATTTGATTCTTGCAGAATTAGTAACTGAGTACTATCTGGTACTGGACAGATGTATATGGGAACCCAGCTGAGAACTAGTGATGCTGGGTCTAGCTAGCCTGGTAGGGTGCCCCTCACCCCCAGCCCTCACTGGCAGTCTTCTCTTTCAGAGGACACGCAAGCTGGAAGAAACACTGCATCAGACATAATTCTCTAGTCATCAGTCACAGAATTACAGGTTATAATACATGTCTGGTGCTCATCTAAGTTCTTGCTTTTGAGCAGGTGCAAGGTAGTTGCTTTTTGAGTTCTCCTACCCAGCTAAACAAGAGTGACCACAACTGCGGAGATGGTGGTAAGGTGCTTTCTAACAGTCCGTCCACGAGTCACTTCCTAAGCACTTAGTTTTTCCTGCTTGCCTGTAGTGTTCTTTTTTTATTTGCAGTCATGCTCTGACTGTTAAAAAAGACAAGCAGCTGCAGGGTGGTGTAGAAGACATGTCTGCTGGAAAACATCTTCCTCAGAGCTGCACTTTACCCTCTATTTTCCTTCTATCCTAGGCAACCCTCTCGCTCATACCTAGCCCCCAGCCCATGCACAAGAAGCACTTGAGAATCCCCCTTCAGGGGTGGTAGATGGCCAGAAAGACTCTTAGTCAGCTCTTTCTGGCCATGGTATCTTTTGGGAGTCAAAGGCCCTTCTTCCTCTATCCCTGTCCTACATTGTGGTCAGACCATTTCAGCCTCCAAGAGTTACTGGGGTAGCAAGTGATTTGTGTGAGCAGAACCAGATATCAAAAGCTTTTCCACTGGAACATCCCATGTAATTTCTTTCAAGTCTGCTCTGCTCAAACAACATGTCTGTGTTCTAGGAAAATCACAGTACCTTTTCTTCAGTTTTTTTTTGTCTTTTGTTTTCATGCAAAGGCCAAGGTGGCTTCAATACAGTGGGAAATAATCACAGGCTTATTAAAATTCATGTCCAGCTCTACACATGTGTGGATTCATCAACAGTAAATAAAATGTTTGTTCTCTCTCATCTGCATTAGCACCAGCCAGAGCAATGGGTGATTCTATCTCATGGGACATGGTATCCCTCCATTTAGAGGGGAGACCAGCTGTTACAAGTAGATAGATTGCGTCAAAGGCTTTCAACAGCCCATATAGCCCAACGGGAAGTGCAGCTCCCAGACTGTCTGAAATTCACTGAAGTGTAAAAGTATGCAGAGCAAACCCTGCACTTCTTGGACTATGATCTCAGAAAGCCCTGCTCTTAGTGGTATAAGGTCTATGCTAGCACCAACATGTCTTGCAGAGTGAAAGCATATGTATGACATCGCTTGACATCAGCACTGCTGTGTGTTATTAATGATATTGGCACCTGTAGTTACTGAAGCCATCCACAGCAATTCTCTGTAGTTCTAATAGCATCAACACCATCATCAGATGATCAAGTACCATAGATGTCTCTTAATGAAGGAAATCCAGGGAGCGGCTGACCACTGAAGGCCAACAGATCTGTAATGGCAGTTTCCTGCAGAAGCCTGTCCCTATTTTAGTTTAATCAACAGGCCTTCATGTTTTGGAAGTTGTTTTTACTGAACCCTTTGGAGAGGGAGGTTCTGCACCAACAAACTCCAGATACTGACTCCAGACAGTGTTTACTAGTCCTGAGAAAACTGAGCTTTCATTAATATTAGTGGCTTCTTTGTGGTGCATGACTTGCTGCTCAGTGTTTGTAAACTTCTCAGTCAGTTCCTCCCAGGTCTCTGAAAGGTGTGGAGCCGCTGCAGCTCCCCCAGAGCAGTGGTGCAGCTGACACCCAGCTCCTCCGGTCTGTCCCTTGCTTGGACAAATCTCAGTAGAAAACTAATTGGAAATGCCAGGATCAACTCTCAGAGAATTTGTGAAAAGGGTGGAGGCTCAGTATAATCAGGCTATCTGTTGCAGATAGTTTGTCCAGCTTTAACTTTATAAACAGTATGTACTCTGCTTCCTACCTCTGCATGAG
Source organism: Fulmarus glacialis (assembly GCF_000690835.1). Lineage (NCBI taxonomy): Eukaryota > Metazoa > Chordata > Aves > Procellariiformes > Procellariidae > Fulmarus > Fulmarus glacialis. The sequence continues at coordinate 8,951 of NW_009187464.1, forward strand.
AGTGTGGGAGACAGTGTGTACAAACACAACTGGAAAAGCCCCTGAAACATACTGTCTTTTAATCGAGTATGTCCTAGAGAGAGAAAGAATAAACATTAGCAAACAATTCTGACTTTTCCCTAACCTTTGCAATGAAATCATCCTATAATTTATGGTTTGATTTTTTAAAATGGCTTTTTATTGGATGAACAAGCTCATGTGTGCATAAAAGAGTTCATCAATCAAGAACATATATACACAACTCCTAAAGACTTTTTTCCCCCCACAAAAAAAGGAGGGAGTCATGAAGAATATCTTGAGTACGAGTTGGAATCCAGACAAAAGTGGAAAAAACCTGCTCTTTTTGTGTTTTATGGCACTCAACTATCTTTTTAAAGTTATGTTTTTTGTGTCAGCATTCAACAGATTTCAGGTGAGATAAAGTGTCCATTCTTTTCTCTTTTTTTTTTCCCTTCTTTTTCCCCCATAGCATCTGGGATCTTAAAACCAAAAAAACCCTTATGATTTATCAGCCCTAATTGTCTCGCAGTGAGGTTTCAGAGAAGACATCACTAGCACACACAGACATAACACAGATGTTCCGGTGATGACATGTCAGCAGAAGGAGTGTATTTCTTTTTTGCCTCCTCCCTCTTTCTTATTCCTTATCTAATCTCATTCCCCTCAACACATTTGTCATTTATATCGGTGTGATGTTTGTTCGTGGGAGTGAAGGGGAAGGAGCAGCTCTGGCGGCATGGCAGGGCTGTGCTGCCGGCGGTGGCGAGCACCACCGGGCTGGGCTGGTGGTTCAGCTGCCGGGGCAGGGAGGTCTCAGAGGTGGGGTGGCCCATGCACCCCTGTGCACTTTGAAGCCAGCTCATTTACTGCGAGGTGTCCTCTGCTGCGCATGGCCATGGCGTATCAGGACACAGAGTAGTGTATCAGGGTATTAGTAGGATTAGCAGGGAGTAGGAGGACTGCCTTGGACATGCAGGCAGCCAAGTGTCTGTGTTTGTGTGTCACACCTGAGGAAACCATCCCACCAATGTCACCTGAGTCAAGCATCTCAAGCGCTGTCCTGGCTTCATGCCCCAGTGGTGAGGACCTTTCCCTGAGGCTGTACATTTGCGGGCTGCCTGGGTGAAAAAGGCTCACAACGATTCAGCTTCTGCAGCACACTTACTTAAGCAAAGTATTATTTATGAAGATTTTCCTTTAAAAAATAAATGTCCTTTGGCACGAGGGAAAGCAATAAATGCTCTAAATTACGTTCTCAATCCAGAATTAATCTGGATGACTGGACAAGGGAGTAAAGAAGGGATGAAATAAGAGCTTAATTTATAAAGAAGCAGTTTTCCCTGCAGCTGCCTGGCAGTCTATGTTGGGGAGCACAGAACCTAGGGCACCTCTGAGTCTGAAAAGGTAGAGAGTAAAAACTGTGTTTATATCTAGAATTTTAAAACATTTTCTTTAAGGAAAAACCCTAAGGAACAGAAAAGATGAGAAGGATCTCAGATAGCCATCTTGATACGAAACATTTCCCAGAGAAAAACCAATGGAAGCCCTGCCAAATCAGGATCCTTTGTGCATGGTTATATATAAAGTCCTTCTCCTTTTCCCCTCAAACCTATGCTGCATGCAAGATTTATTTTATTCTTGTCACAGCAAATAATTCCATGGCTGCTTTCCATTTTAGGAGTAAAGGCCAAACTGTTTAAGTACATTTGCACCCATTTTAAGTTTCAGTATATCTGCACGCATAGTTATAACTCTTAACATATTTACAACAGAAATGTCGTACAGAGGCATCATATCTCCCGCTATATTTTGTGTGTTTCTAACATGAGGAAGCCAGAAATGGAGTAAGCTAGACTGCTCATCAACTTCCAGCTTCCAATTTCCCTTTCCTCTTTCATTAAGAAAGCTGTGAAAGACCTTGAGAAGAGCTGAAGAGCTCACAGCTGCTGCTCTCCCACCCCGGCCAAGATACCCACAAAGACACAGTCCCTCTCCTTCTTCCCACCCCGCATCGCTCTCCATCTGGAGAGAAGAAGGGAGTTTTTGGTAGGAGCTCTGACTTAGTGATGGCAAAGGGATGCAGTCTGGGCTTCAGTGCTCCTGAGCCTTTTATAAATGAGAAATTAGTGCCTCCAAACAGGAATTCGCTTCTACAATTGACTAACAACTCCAGAATTAACTCTTTGTGGCACAGATGCTCACATGCTTTTCCTGCTCCGTCTGCACAGCACACCACTCCCCTGAATTATGCTCCTCATAATGCACTCAGCATTGGTTTCAGAACAACGCATTTCACATCTACGTGCATTTATTTAAAGCAGAAAAGGCACCAGGGCCCAGAGATGACTGACTTGGGCACAGGAACTTATCTTCTACCAGAGAAGAAAACAGGGTTGTCTTTGTCATTGGGACTGACTAAAACCATCACTGGCAGTGGTACACATTTTCTTAGTGTGGCTAAAACGTTAATGATTTCTCCCTTCCTCGCTGGATGTCAGCTAAGCAGGGCAAGAATAGATCCTGCATTAACTATTAGGGTTAAATGAGTCCCTCAAAAGGAGGTTGCCCTGAAACACTTCCACCTGGAGTAAGTCCTGTAGTTTCCTGAGTAACCCTGTATTCTGCATGGCTAATGGCTCTGGCTTCTAAGCTTGTTGCTGAAGGGCTCATTAGTGTGTTAATAGTGCAGTGGAGGTTAACAGATTTTTTTGCCAGTCAACATGCATTGATGGGGAAATCTGTTCTTGTCTATTTATATCTTAAAAATTAGACTATAAATTTATTTGATAAAAGCTGCAGTACTGACAGAAGGCAGACTTCCTTAAAACATTTGATATTGTAGGATAATTTGATTGCAAAGTAGATTCCATCAGAATCAGCATCGCCCACATTGAGTAGATTACCAACTAAATAGACAATATGTGTCAAAATATAGTTTGGAAGCAGGAGAACATTGGCAATGGAGTGTCATCACTGAGCAGGTGTATTTCTAGGAGGAATCCAGTTTTGCTCTCATGTTATTTAATGTTTTTATCAATAATCCCATAGGAAACATAAGCATTACTATAATATTAACATATATAAAATATTGATATTGATATATCGATAAACTCCCTGTCCAAAGGAGAAGTGTCGGAAGATGTAGCAATTGTGTGCTGAAGTTAAACAAATTTGGACTGCAAATGAGACACGGACTTTCAACAGTGAGGACAGCTGAATAGCTGGCAAATCACCTAATCAGAATATCTGTCAGATGAATTTAACATAGTGACTAATTAATTCCTGCATAATTGGATGTTCAGGAGATGCAGATAAGCACTCAAGAATGAAGAATGGCAAAATCTGAGGCATAGTATAGTCTTTAGTTTCATGATGGCCAGTGCTTTCATAGCTGTCATGTTGGGACCAGTGGATTTTTTTTTTATTATAGAATCATAGAATCATTAAGGCTGGAAAAGACCTCTAAGATCATCGAGTCCAACCGTCAACCCAATCCCACCATACCCACTAAACCATGTCCCTAAGCACCTCATCTACACGTCTTTTAAATACTTCCAGGGATGGCGACTCTACCACTTCCCTGGGCAGCCTGTTCCAAGGCCTGACCACTCTCTCAGTAAAGAAATTTTTCCTAATGTCCAATATAAACCTCCCTTGGCACAACTTGAGGCCATTTCCTCTCGTCTTATCGCGTGTTACTTGGCAGAAGAGACCAACCCCCACCTCGCTACAACCTCCTTTCAGGTAGTTGTAGAGCGCGATGAGGTCTCCCCTCAGCCTCCTCTCCTCCAGGCTAAACAGCCCCAGTTCCCTCAGCCGCTCCTCATAAGACGTGTTCTCTAGACCCTTCAGCAGTTGCCCTTCTCTGGACACGCTCCAGCACCTCAATGTCTTTCTTGTAGTGAGGGGCCCAAAACTGAACACAGTATTCAAGGTGTGGCCTCACCAGGGCCGAGTACAGGGGCAAGAGTTTCAACAGTGAGCAAGGAGATCTCCGTGTCTCTGTCCTAGCTTTTCCACAGTGTTTTTCACCATTTTTAAACACAGTTGCTCCTCCACATCCATTCTGGTGACACATATAACTACCAGGAATAGTTACTGCAGGTGGTGCAGGAACAAGTCAAGCACACATGGGAATGTTTGAAAAGCCGGTTGCTAGATGCGCTGCAGATGTTGCTCATTTGGAATACTGGTAGCTGTTCTGCTCACAATTTTTTCCAAAAATACACTAAACACTGTTGTGAATGGCAAATTCTTTTCTTAATCAATACTTCCACTTTGGAATAGTTTTGTTCTATGTTAGACAATTTAGAAAGGAAAGTAAAAGTCTGCAAATAGATAGAAGCTAGAATATCTCAGACAAAAAAGAAGATCCACAATGGGGAAGGGTAGTTTCCATTCTCCACTGAATGGCATTTTAAAAAACAAGTGGAGTTCAGTATTTCTTCACAGAACCTTGTCCTGAGTCTGGCATGCTTGTGGGAAAAGCAAAACAAGAACAGTATGCAGGATATTGTATATTACAAATACTCCAGGCATTATGAATGGAAAAAAAAATACCTATCACTGTAGATGTTATTGCCTCATAGATTGCTTTTTTCTCTTCTCTGGCTTTCATTATTCCAAAATTAGTTTGTTTATAAACATTTCAAAATTGTAGGGCTGTGTGTAAAAAATTCAGAGATAATGGTTTTAGAGATACTACATTAATTTAAAATAACTCTGTGACTTGTCCTTAAATAAGTATTAAGGGCTTCAAACATTGACCCTTCTTTTCAGAAACTGAGTTGTTTTTAAGCGGTTAAGTATCTGGGCTAGTTTCTTCTTTTTAAAGAGGGATTTAAAAATAAAAACAGATGCAGATAAACACTTGAATTTCAGGATCAGAAATCAAGCTTTTGTTTAAAAAATACTTAATTACAAACTACATCAATTTGAGAGGCGAGTTGTTTTGAACTGCATATCATTCACCTTCATGAAACAAAAAAAACCCCAACCCCTGAGAACTGTGGTCAGACAGATATCCTAGACATGCAAGAGATGCAGCTGGATCCTCTGTACCTATATTTCCCCAGTCTTCACATCACTAATTTACACGAAAGAAAAGTATTTTCCTTTTCCGTCTCTTCATCCCATATGTTCCTCAAAATTCAGAGTTGAGCCTGAAGGTGGAAGATGTCATCCTCCAACATAGTATCTCTAACAGGTGAATGAAGCTGTGAGACTGTGGCAGACTCGGTACTGCTGATCTCCAAGTCACCATCTACGCAAAGGGTCTTTTTCTCTCCCAAACACCCCTGATGCCAGCTGCCTTCAGTGGGGTCTGCAAGCACTCAGCTTGTCAGAAATACATACCAAAAAGTATCAAAATTAGCCAACTATAAAATTTTCTGCTACTGTTATGGCTGTGGCTTCTTATAATTAGCTTCAAGACAGGTAAAGTTTCTGAGGCTGAGATGCTCCTGACAACATACGTGAGGCTGAGTGGGTAGCACCAATGTAAATCACCACCCGTGTTCTCAGCAGGGATGCTGTTGCAGTCCCCCACTGGAATTTGCACTGGCGCTGCGCTCTGTGAACAGCAGCAGTATGTATCTGTACTTCCCCAAAAGTGGAGAAAAATGGCTGCGTGGAAGAAACTTCCGCATTACAGACATTCCAGTTGTTCCTTTGAGCCACAGCCATAACTCCCTCCAGATGTAACCCTTCACTTCTCCCTCTTTACAAGTTTATTTTCCTTGTAAGGAAGAAAAACATGGAAAAGATTTTTGGTGGGTGTAAACCAAACTGAGAAGTACTGAATGTAAAGAATGAAGAAGGCTTTATACAACATCCGACTACAGCCAGTGAGCTGAGTCACACACACAAAGCCATGGAAGTACTAAACCCCACCAAATGCCTCTGTCTAGGTGAAATTCATCTTCTTGCCTAACATTGCAAGGGAGAGGAGTATGCGTGTGCTGGTGCATACACCGCAAAGGAAATCTTTGCCTCAATTTATGGCTTGAGCAAGGAGCTCTGTGGTCTCTCTAGCTCCTGCTGCAAACTCTGGGCCAGATCAAAGTCTGAAGGTGCAGGGAGAAGGTAGACAGTGAAAGCGCTCCATTTTCACACTTCCTAAGTGTTCTTCTGGTAGGAATATAGTGATAATTTTGGATTTCAATTTAAGTTTTGGGCAAAGGCGCATGCTTTTCTACTCTTTGTGTGCAGAAGAACAAGGCTTCCCATTGTCCATGGCTGGAGGGTCACTGCAGCTAAACCTCTGCCTGGGCCCAACAAAGCAGTAAAACACCTTTAGTTCCCCAGCCTGGGAGCCCTGTCTGCACTGTGGCTAAGGGCAATGGTGAGGGCACCACAATTGGGTGTGCTATTTTGGCCTTGAGTTGAGTAACAGCATCGTGGTAAAAGCTGAAATGCTGATCGAGGTACGCTGTCTTTTAACTGAAATCACCAGCCTCTGCTCTGCACCCGGAGGGGCTGTGGATGGACCTGCCCAAGCGCTCTCACAGCTCTGCCCTTCCCCACAGAACCAACTGAGCAGAGAGAGGAGTTGCAAGAAGGAAGTGTAATCCTTTTTTTTTTTCAGACTTTAGTCTACTGGATGGAGAAATCACAGCAACAGTCTCAAAATATTCAGATAGTGTTTTACCACTCCATTTTATGACACTGCTGATGTATTGTTGTGCTGTGTAATGAAAGAAAAACTTTGGGTTCATTTTCTCTGAACACAGGGGTAAAGCACAGCTTGTCAAAGGACCTTCAGGCAGATATCTAGCTTTTCCTGAGGTTGCAGGTAAGTCGATGAGCCTGTCATACTTCTAAATTTAAAAACAAACCCCATTGAAATGAAATAGCCGAACGAAGCCATTTCTGCTGCCATCAACACTGGGCATCACCTAGATGTCACCAAATGTGGCATCATACCATTGACTTTTTCTTCACCCAGAAGCACTCCTGAGGCTGTCAGTTCGCAGAGTAGGCCTGATGTCCAGAGCTCATCTCTGCCCTTGGGCTGCTGCTCCTTTGCCCTTTTGGTGAAACGAGCCTGAAAAGGAAGCTTTAGAAGATGTGGACACACTAAGTTTAATTCTCTTGTCCAGGAATAGTTACCACTAAGACAATAGCATAAGAACAGAAAACATGAAAACCTTTACTCCTTGGTGACACCAAACTTCGTTTTTGAGAAGACCCAGGACTAGAAGTAAGGACATGGGAGGAAGCGAAGACCTTCTGCTGAGGTGTGATGAACTGGTTGAATCGCCACCGCAAAACATCTCAGTGTGGAGCCTGCTGTTTTGGTAGGTGTGAGATACAGTAGTTCTCTTCCAAGGACAGTCTGAACTACTGATTCAATAATTCACTTTTGAAAGAAAAATCTGCATATACAGATGCAATAGGCAGGGATTATTCCATATTTTATGTCGACACATAGATATCCTACAGAGCATTGTTTTTCTTTCTTCCCCCCCTCCCCCCTTTTCTTTTTCTTTGGTCTGGTTTATGTTTAGATTCTTATTAAAAACATGTGAAAGTATCACAAACATGAATTTGGCTGCCAAGAGTTAGATCCCTAAAACCATATGTGGGTATCTAGAGTGGCTGATTTTTGGAGATGGGGGGACTCAGAGTGTGGCAGAGCAAGGTATTGATTTAGGTGCCTACATACAAATACAGGTTGTATTGAGCAATCAAATTGGAAAAATTTTGGCCAGTATGTTCAGGCAAGAAACATGAAAATGGTGAACTTATGAGCATCTGACAATTTAAACGCTTAAATAATCAGCAGAACATGGCCAAAGGCTGTAAACTTTCCAAGATATTCACTGGGAATCTCAAACAAAATAGTTGGAATTCCAGGCTTCTTCAAGTTCATTTGTTATTGGCAAGGGACCACATTTAGACGACTGTTAGCAGACCTAAGGCTGATTTAAGAGAAATTTAGGACCTGGCAAGGGACCACATTTAGACTGACTGTTAGCAAACCTAAGGCTGATTTAAGAGAAACTTAGGAGCCTTAGTTCAACAGAGCAATTTGTACCACATACTAGTTGGGGCTGCCAGCCCGTGGAGATATCCAACCTTAACAGTGCTGCTTCTACTGCAGTTTTCTCTAGATGCTCACGCTTTACTGCACATACTCAGAAGTGTATCAGCCTGAGCACTTCATTGCCAGGGTTTTTGCAGCTGGTGCAGAATAACTTAAAGTCTGTGGGAGGCCTGAAGCCACTGAGCCTGCTCAGACTGTGCTGAACACTGACAGGCTCAAGAAAGGACCAAAGGAGAAAGGGGCACTGCATGTATGACAGCTTCTTGGCTACTGAACTCAACCACAAAGCAGAGAAAGTGGATGCTAGACTTTATTCAACCTGTCAGGATCTGAATAACCATTTATTTCTCAGGAGAAGAGCATTGCTGGGTGATGGACACGCCTGGGAAGAGACACGCGCTTCATCCCTCCCACGGCATCAGCGCCATTGGTGCAGAAAAGGATGCTGGACACCTGGGACCCGCAGAAGAGTGAGCGTCCTTCTGGCATTCAGTGAGAGGGGATCATCCCAGGGTGGGGAAAAGCTTTGGGCCTGTTTGTGCATTTTGTAATAAAAAAGACGCAAAATGCTCACTCCTATGAGCAGAGACCATAACTTTCCAGTTCTAGAAGATCAGTCTGATCGGTGGACTGCAGCCAGACCCTCCCACTCCCTTTCCCTGCAGCTCTATGGTCCTGCTGCACTGTGGGCTGCTGCGAACCGCAGCACAGCTGAGAGCAGAGCCGGCAACGCAGGGCTGAGACGAGCTACCAGGCACAGCCTCTGGCCGCTCGCCTCCCCCACCTTGCACACCGGCGCTCTTCTGAAGACACGGCCTCGGGACGGCGCATCCCGGTGGCACCCAGTGCCTCAGCCCTCAGCGAGGCAGGGAAAAAAGCCCAAGTTGGCGCCTGCTGTTTCCTCCTTGGCACCAGACTCGAGTGCTGCCGGATGGGCTCAAGGGAGTTGCTGGAGAGCAAACCCACAGCTGTTGCTTCCACTGGCTGTATAAGGCGTTGGAGTAACTAGGAGAGATGCTCTGGATTGCCTTGATGGGCCAGATGACTGCTATTTAGGTATTAAGATGCCCAATTTAGGCATCCAGAATCGGAAGTCTGCTTATGGCCCTGGTGTGCTATGACCGTTGCTTATTATGCTGTTCATAATCGTGTCATTGTTTCCGTATGCTTCCTGTTTTATTATATCCATCTGCTGCTCCGTATTTTATATTTGAAGTGCAGGCTTTCTGTGCCACGAATTTGCTCTGTGCTTAGCACATAGTACAGGCATGCCAACACCCAAATTCTGCACTTCCCCCGCAGCCCCTGGTGGAAGCACTTAACAGTTAAATGAAACAGTTAAGACAGTAGATAGTTCAGAAAAATGCTTCATTTCCACTTTGAGCACCAACATTTGAGTTGTTTGCCTGCTGGTGCCTGCTATCTATGGTAGCAAAAATTCAGGACTAGGAGGGCAAATTAAGAAATTGATTCTCCTATCAGTCTTTTTAAGCTGTAGACATCATTGTCAGTATGCTGAGAAGAAAAGACAGTTTTCATGAAAGCGTTAGATGTCGTCTTTACATCTGTGACACAAGCCAGCCAAAACAAGGAAATACAACGTTAACACACAGGCTCCACTGCCACCCTCTTCTACTCATGGTGGTTTCACAGCAGCTTTGGATGCCAGTAAGAAGTGATCCTGCTAGGTTTAACAAAAGGCCGCCTGGGCCAAGATTTTCAAGTGTTATACAGTTTCTGACTGCTCAGCTTCAGGCAGGTCTGATTCTTCAGAGGGCACCCAGGGATTCAATGCCCCAGTCACTTCACCTTCAACCTTACTTCTTTGAATCAACACCCCAGCCTGGATATTGCTCAGGGACTCACATTTTCCTTCCTCAAAATCCCCTTTGATGGTCTCATTCAGGGTTGTTTTTGTATCTGTACTCCCGTTCTGAGCTGTGCATCCCTTCAGTTAGAGAGACAATACTCTGGTGTGCAGTAGAGCAAAGGCAAGGCTCTACATTTCCAACCTGTTGCTGAAAAGCTCCAGAGTAATTTGTTGAGAAGCTCTAGAAGTTACATGTAATTCCTAGATAATTCTAGGTTCAAAAGAAAAGCAAGCCTGATCCCCCTGGTATCCATGGATCCAAAGTTGAAAAAAGAAGTATTTAATATTAATAGTACTTCCCACCTGAATTGTTCTACACAACAGCTTGGAAAACTATTATTGTATGACATTTCAGTAGCTTTATGTGTGACTGGATTGATGATAATGGAATAAGCAGACTTTTTCAGCAGGCCTGAGATGAATAAATAGCTTAAATCACAGTACCCACAACTACTTTCCTCATCAGTTTGGTTTTACTTTATTTCACCAGTTATAACTGGTGCCCCTAATAAAGCAGGAATAAGCAGCTAAAAAATAACCCTATATGGTTTCATGGGTCTGTGGGGAAAGAAAGGGAGCAGTCACATTCTTCAATACAGGCACTTGAACTTGCAGTAACTGCTCCCAAGAGGCTGACGTTATTCAGCATCGATACAGCATTGTAAGTTTGCTTCAGTCTCCTCAGAAATAGGAGAGACCTGTTTTCCGCCTGAGGAGTTTATTATCTGCAAGATGTATCTGACAGTGTTCTTCACTGGCCCCACTGCAGATGAGGACACGAGGGATGCTTTGCCCAAAATTACATGAAGTTTGTGGCCAAGCCAAAAGACAGTGTTTGCCCAAGTTCAGCCCTGCACCGAAGCACGAGACCCCTGTCACCGATGTACGCTGGCAACAGCAGCTGACCCGGAGGAAGCTGTATGGCCTGGGGTGGTGGTGAGGAAGCTGTTAATAAAGCTCCAGGGTACATATTAGATGGGCAGCTTTGGAGATCGGGCCTGCCTTAGCAGCCAAGAGGAACAGGCAGAGCTCAGCTAGGGAAAGGTCGCTGGGAGAGGTTGTTTTGAGGGGTGGTCTGCAAAGAATGGGCCGGGATGTTGTTCTGAGACATGGGGGATGAGCCCAGAAAGAAAAATGGGGCAAGAGATGTTACATGGAGCAACACGAGAAGACCAGAGAAATGGTTTATCATGGAGAAGCCATATGTGTGTGTGAAACAGCAGGATATGAGTCATTTGGGGGATGCCATCCCCAATGTGCGCTCAGGTATCTGTGACGACATGGCCATTGCAAGCTGCTCCTCATGTAACCACTCAGCAGCCCTGAGAGAAGTACATGGTTGCTGTACCCTCTCTGACAGGACTGGGCTCTGGCCAAGCCTCCCTGGAGAGGGGGTGGGGTGTTGCCATGGGGTGAGACCAGCCTTTGGGAGACCTGTGGTGCCCAGCTGGGACCCCATCACATCACAGGGTCAGGAAACAACTGGTAAAGTCAGGAGTCGGGGGAGAGAGCTGGGGAGCTGCGGTGTGGGGAGGCCGGAGGGATTTATGGCTGGAAGCAGAGGGAGGAGCTGCGAGGCGGCCGGGAAGGCCACCCACCTGCAGGAAGGAGCGAGGGCACACGGAACGAGAAAGAGGAAGAGAGTGCAGGGGGAAACAGGGAGGCCAAGCACAGAGCCCATCAGTCCTCCAGCAGCCAAGGAAGCCCCTCTCCGTGACAGGTCTGGGGCAATGCCATGCACTGGAGCCAATCCACATCTTTCTGGGCACTGCTCCTCCTCGGTGGTGCTCATACCCCTCACTGCCACCTCTCCTTCTCCTGCTTAGGAAGTCCCTTTGAGGGACTAATTGAGGGGGTGGTAGTTAAAAGCTCATCAGCTCTTTCTGAGCATGCTTGAAAAAGACAACTCACATTTTTTCCTGCACTTCATTCCCACTCTCCAGAAAAAGCATTTTTGAGCTAATAAAACCAGCTAAACATGATCTACATGAGATCAGTATATGCTTGGCACAGCATACCCACTGCAGCGATGATACTGAAGAGTCCACAATGTGTTTTGCAAGAAGATTTGCTCTTAAAGACATTTCAGTGGGTCACTGTATTGGAAACCTAATGGCTTCACACAGATGTTGTTTGCTTAAAATGGCTGGAGGGTCAAGTTCAGGCTCACTTTGTTCTACTAAATTACAGAACAAAGACTTGGCTGGTTGCTTAGTGAAATAATGTGTAATAGATACCATAGGACTGACTTTTTGTGTATATATGGGCATTAGAAAAGTGGGGTGGAGGTTAAACACCCCTTCCCCCCAAATCAAGCATAATATATTCTCATCAATCATATGGGAATTACTGAAAAGTTGGAGACATGTTCATGAGACAGGAGATATCATCAGCTTTTTAAACAAGAAGCAGATGGAAAGGAGATGGCATTGATTCTCTGCGATCCAAACCAGTTGAGTGTGGAGGAGCCAATGGAGCAGATAATATTAAACAAGCAGCACCCAACAGAGCAGAGCAAGATGCTCCAGAAATCTTTGAGGCAAAAGGAATATGTCCGAAGGACTGAGAACTGTTACGGTGTCAGCATTTTCCCCTCTTGTGAGGGTAACCATTTGTTGCGGAGTGTAGAGCATTCGCAGTCAGCCACAGCTGCGGTTGGAGCCGCCCAACCAAGGGAAGAACATGGTCCTTCCCCCTCACTCTGTGTTCCTGCCTCATCTATCTGTTAGCGAGTATCTTGTTACATTAAACACCAATATCATTGTTATTAATGTCTAAGTGCTTCATTGGTACCATAATATATTAAATGCAGAATTAAAGAAATAGTAAACTTTAAAAATATCAAGCAAAACATTCATTACAGCTCATAGGATCACTGGCATCTTCACTACATCAACTTTTCAATTCCATTGCTGATTTAGTTGTGCCTTCTTCATCTGTTAGCAAAGAATTACTTCAGTTCAACTACTTAAAATTGTATATAAGGACTGAAGCTATCTACATATATAAAGAAGCTTCTTAATGTATGTAACACTTGATAAAGAAAAAAATAAATAGAAAATCCCACTTAAACCCCACTTTATGCCTCAGGTCTCCTGGGTAAGCCAGGCATAGACAGAAATTTTCCACAAAAGATTTAGTTCTTACTGGTTTGAAAAAAATGTCTTTCTATTACCTTTGGATAGCACGGTCTGTACTACTCCAGTAAAAGATGTCGTATAGCCTCAGCAAATACTGAAACAGTCACTTTGAAACAGCAGTGAAGCCAGAAGCTTTTAGCAGACGCTGGAACAAATTCAAGTCTCATGTCTTTGCCACCTCCTTCCTTCTCTCAAAGTCAATGAAGTGAATACAGCCCTTCATTTAAGAATGAGAGGGATTCACAGATAACTCAATACTCCTGTTATAGCTGTCAGAGATATTTTTTCCTTTCATTATCTAATTACTAGGGAAATGGTTTTCCTCAAACTTTGCATGAGCAATGAATCAGTTGGTCATTGTGGAAAAAAAAATCACCGTAGTAGATCATTAGTCTCGTTATCTTCTGGGGTCACAACTTCTCATCTGCTGTAGCTGAGCCTTATTTCCAATCCATCCATCTTACTAATCAACCTTCTTGTTGTTCCTTATCTACTCTATGGTAACATCTATGTGTTTAAAGGTTTGATTTCTCCTCTAGAGCCTCCTAGCCCTTCCCTCTAAGTCATTTATAGGTCACGTAGTATCCTGCAGCCTCCTTAACTGCTTAATATTAATAATTAATAATTAATATTAAGTCCCTTGCGCTCAGCCACCTTGCGTTTATGCTTGTACCCATTATGCTTGAAGGGCAGGGCTTCTGTGGTGTCATGTTCTCCTCTAGAGAAACAAATCTTTCCTAATTTTAGGCACTAAGAAAATTCAATCTTTGTCCTTCTCCATAGGAAAGGTTCCTTCTGGTGCACTGAGTCAAACTGTGAATGTCTCATCCTACTGCCTAGTTTAATGGTGCCATTTACCCATGCTCTCCCTGTTCTCATATACAGGGCATATAGCAGGGGATGATAGACTGTTGGATCTTTAAAAATAAAATCTTCTGGTTTTTACATTAGTTGGCATGGGAGTGTTTATTATAACAAAGCCATAACACCCCTGGAAGTCTCAGCAGACACCCAAGGTATCTCCTGATGCCTCTTCTGTGCCTAAAAATGGAAAAGGTAAGTCCAGATCTAAGCCTGGATCTCCTGTGAGACTTCACTGTTAGTTTAAATTATTTTCTTTTTCACCTTTTACAATGCTGACTTAACTTTTCCTAAATGCTATTAAAATATTAAAAACCAACAAAAAAAATTAGTAAGGCTATTTGAAGAGCCAAGAGCTATCATATATACTTCAAAATGTAAAATTTCTACAAAGGATATGAGATTCATGGAAACTTTTTGCAGCTTCATAGATTATTTTCTGGTGCTGCTGGTCTAATGTGATAAATGGGCAGATTGTTTTTGCTGGGAAAATGTTAACCTTCATGACCAGGAGAGCATCAGAAGACAGATGTTGTTTGTGCTTTTGCCATACACTTGATTTGGTTGCCTTTTATTTGTCTTGCACAGGTATAAAATGTGCCCTCCCCTCCCCAGCTTCTCTGTGAGGATTGGTTGGTATTTGGTCTTTACAGTGTTGATAAAAGAGGAAACACCCTGGCCCTCCTTGACAGGAGAAATGGGGAATTTAAGGTTGATTCGAGCGGTGTTCCCCAGGGCTCAGTTTT